>NW_026110481.1:40000-111128 GCF_024679095.1 Eriocheir sinensis
TGCGCTTGGGAAGAAATAAAAACAAAAAAAAAGATAATGCAAAGTAACAAAAAACAAAAGACGAAGGACACAAAGAACAAGAAAAAACGAGGAAAAAAAAAAAAAATATGCCAACAACTAAAGAACGAAAGGAAGAAGAAGAAGAAGAAGAGGAGGAGGGGGAGGAAGACTGTGATAAGGGGAAGCATGCATGGAAGGAAGGCTGTGGAAGGGGGGAGGGGGAGAAGAGGGGGGATCTGGGAGGAAGAGGAAGGGGGGAAGTGAGACGGTGATAGGGGAAGGCGGTGGAGGGGAAGGAGGAAGAGATAAGGGGAGGGAGGCTTTGAAGGGAGGAAGATTGTGATGGGGAGGGGGGAGGATGCAGAAGGGAGGGAGAGGCGATTGAGGGGAGGGGGGCAGGTGGAATGATGGGGGAGGGAGGTGATAAGAGGGGCCAGTTATTTCACGGAGCTACCCGCATTCCTCCACTGATAAGAGAGAGAGAGAGAGAGAGAGAGAGAGAGAGAGAGAGAGAGAGAGAGAGAGAGAGAGAGAGAGAGAGAGAGAGAGAGAGAGAGAGAGAGAGACGCATAGACAAAGACATAAACACCAACATACACAAATCAATAAAGTAGATAAGTAGAAAGAGATATAAGGACAAATTCAGAGAGAGAGAGAGAAAGAGAGAGAGAGAGGGCAGTATTTTAACCACCAACTACCACGCCCCATGTCAGATACGCGTCTCCTTAACACACACACACACACACACACACACACACGTCGCCCCTCATCTGCACACAAATAGTCCTCGTGGCCTTGATATACACACACACACACACACACACACACACACACACACACACACACCCGCTGTCTCGCGTGATAGACTTTTGCTCCGTCACACAAGAACACGCACAAACAAACGCGCGGTAACCATGAGATATATATATACTTTGTTTTTTTTATCCAGCCTTGTTTAGCATTGTCTGACTTTGTTTTTCCTTCTTGCAACTACATGGAGAAGGAGATTTTTGTGCTTGCTTATTCTTCCTGTTTTGTAAGTTTTGTAGTGTTACGATTTATAGAGATTTATCTTCCTCCGCCTTCTTTTTTTTTCTTGTTTTTTTACGGTAAATCAGACAGCTCAAGGGCAAGAAAAAAGAAAGAAAACAATAATGAAAAAAAAACCGCAAATCAGTTCCTATAAAAAGAGTTGAGAGGAGTGGACAAACTAGAGGTCAATTTCGGGAAGCGAGTTTTTTTCTTCTTTTTTTACAGTAAAGGAGACAGCTCAAGGGCAAAAAAATGAAAGAAAGAAAAAGAAAACAATAATAAAAAATCCCGCAAATTACTGCTCCCATAAAGAGTTGAGAGGAGTGGCCAAAAGAGAGGTCAATTTTGGGAGGCGAGGTGTCCTGATACTCTCCTCTTGAAAGTCACTGATATTACTGACCCTTACTACTACCATTGCTACTACAACTACAACTACTGCTACTTACTAATACCACTGCTACTACAACTTACTACTACCACTTCCACTACAAGTTACTACTGTTACTTCTCCTTACTCCTACGACTGCTACTACAACATATTATTCTACTTTTCTCTTCGTAAATATTATATGGATAGATAAACACATACAAAAACAGAGATAGATGGATAGACAGACGCAGATAGAGAAAAAACATGAACAAGGGCTATTTTTATCTACTTTTCTTCCTCTTCCACCTTGTCCCTCATTATCGTATTACCTTCTTTAATCAAACTCATCAAGATAATTTTTTTTTTTTTTTTTTTTTTTTTTGCATTCCTCCTCCTCCACCTTGTCCTTCGCATACGTTAGTGAATCATAAACTTATCGACAAAGACTATTTTTCCTTCTTGTCCTCTTCCCCCTCCTTCGCCATTGCTGTCCTTCATCTTCCACCTTTGATTAGAGAGTTAGTGTAGCTTGTCACAAACAGCCTCGTAAGGACTAGCAGGTCTGCTGTTGTTTGTTGTTCCTTTGTGTTCCTTTTTCGTATACATTTCCTTGATCATAAACTCCTTACCACACTTGGATAGACACAAACACACACACACTTACCTCACTGCGCTCGGATTCATTTCCTTGCCTATCAACTCACCACGACACACACACACACACACACACACACACACACACTCACCTCATTAGGCTCGGAGATCTCAAACAAGTCGAGCCGATTGGCGTTCCACTGCTGGATGATGTGTCGCAGGTTCTCCCGCTCCTGGGCCCGCCGGCTGCCTACGTCCTCCCCCATCTGAGGAGAGGCGGAAATACACGTGAGACTACTGGGAAAGGGATAAGAAAAGACAGGAGTATATGGACAGAGAGAACGTGTCTATTGAGCAGCCAATTGTTACCTTTTTTATGCCCTTGAACTGACTCCTCTGCTGTAAAAAAAAATAAAAAAAATAAATAAAAAGAAAGAAAGTTTTTATTTAGGATAGAGGAAATATGATTGTCCACACGACTGATTGGGAGACGAAGCATAAGAAGTAATAAGAGTAGGATATATCAGCAATGGGTCGAGATAGAGGATAGGGGTTTGTTTAGAGAGGAAAAGGTAAAGATAGAAAACTGATATATAAGGACAATGGAAGAGAATGGGCCTTTGTTGATAATACGAGTAACTGAATGGGATAGAAACCAAGGATAGAGATGGACAATGAGAGTGGACATGTAGGTCTTTTGTGTAGATATTTGGAGCATTTCCGTGTCAGTAAAATGGCGAGGTGAGTGAACATGAAGAAGAGAAGGCGTGTGTGGCAGGTAGACAAGTTAATGAATGAGATGTAAGAGGTTAGTGAAGCAGTCAGGAGCAGAAAGTAGAGCTTTTTTTATATATATTTTTCTTTACGCCCTTGAACTGTCTCCTTAGCTATAAAAAAAAAGGTGTGAATACGATGAGTAGGTAAATATGAAAGAGGGAAGGTGTAAGAAAATGAGGGAGAAGGGTGATAAGGAGGAGGGGAAGGTGTTCAGAAATGGCAGGTAGACAGGTTAATGAGAGAGAGAGAGATATGATAAAAGGTGAGGCAGAGAGGTGTGAAAAATCGGGTGTAGGCAAATATTAAGAAAGAAAGGCGTGATAATGAGGGACAAGAGTGATAAGGAAGCGGGAAGGTGCGGGAAAATGCCAGGTAAATAGATAGGTTAATGGGAAAGAGAGAGAGAGAGAGAGAGAGAGGGGGGGGGTGGAGAAATGATAAGCGGCGAGGCAGAGTGATTAAATACAGTGGAAGATAAATAAGAAGGGAAGGCGTGAGAATGAGGGACAGGGGTGATAAGGAGGAGGCTGGCGATAAGAGAGAGGTGATAAGTATCGAGGGAATGGTGCGTGAATGTGGAGATGGAGAGTCACGGATATGGGAGAGGGACAAGGATGTGAGTGAACTGTAGAAGGAGACGAATGAGAAAAGTGTGTTAGGAAAAGTCAGCGAATGGTATACGATTGTGTTAAGGAAATGGTGTTTGAATATTGTGAAGATAGTACAGGATATGGAGGACAAAGGGTGTGAGTGAACTGTATTAGGAGGCGAATGAGAAATGTGTGTTAGGAAAAGTAAGCGAGTGGACGAGATATTAGGTATACGATTAAGTGTTAAGGAAATGGTGTTTGAATATTGTGAAGATAGTACAGGATATGGGGGACAAAGGGTGTGAGTGAACTGTATTAGGAAGAGAATGAGAAATGTGTTAGGAAAAGTCAGCGAGTGGACGAGATATTAGGTATACGATTAAGTGTTAAGGAAATGGTGTTTGAATATGGTGAAGATAGTACAGGATATGGAGGACAAAGGGTGTGAGTGAACTGTATTAGGAAGCGAATGAGAAAAGTGTGTTAGGAAAAGTAAGCGAGTGGACGAGATATTAGGTATACGATTAAGTGTTAAGGAAATGGTGTTTGAATATTGCGATGAAGAGAGTACAGGATATGGGAGACAAAGGGTGTGAGAGAACTGTATTAGGGAACACCTCTCTTTCGGCCACCTCTTTGGATTCTTTTTGGGAGCAGCGAGTAGCGGGCTTTTTTTGTTGTTGTTATTATTGTTTCCTTTTTTGTAAGCTTGAGTTGTCTCCTTTGTTGTAAAAAAAAAAAAAAAAAAATGTAAGGTATAGTCAAGGTAGATGCGTGGACAAGACAGGTAAGATTGTCAAGGTAAAAAGTGGTGCGTGAATATGGACGAAGACTCGGATATGGGGAACAAGGATGTGAGTGAACTATGTTAGGAGACTTGAATGATAACGATGCGGTAGGAAGATAGGGTAGATGCGTGAACATAATAGATTAGATTAAGACTGTAGATAGGAGAAAGGAGAAAGTTGTGCAAGGAAAGTAAAATGTGGGGAAAAGCAAGGTAATATTAAGAGTGCAAGCTACTGTGTGTTAGGTAGGAAAGGTTAACGTACTGAGCAGATAGGGAGGAGTTTACTACATTAGGTAAACTTAAGTGGCAAAGGTATGTTAGGAAAGGTAAGTGAGTTGACAAGACAGGTAAGATTAAGTGTAGGCAGGAAAGCTACTGTGTGTTAGGAAGGAAAAGTTAACATACTGAGAAGATACGGGGGAGTTTACTACATGAGATACACTTAAGTGGTGAAAGTATGTCAGGAAAGGTAAGTGAGTGGACAAGACAGGTAAGATTAAGTGTAGGCAGGAAAGGTTGATGCATTAAGATAGGGATGAGTTTATGATGTTAGACGACCTTAAGCGGCGGAGGTATGACAGGTAAGGAATAGGTGTGTGGACAAGCCAGGTAAAGGTAAGGAGTTGAGGCAAGAAAGGTTGATGTAGGTATTGAGAAGACATGAGGGAGCTTATTGTGTTGGATGACCTTAATTGGCAGAGGTATGACAGGTAAACAATAGGTGTGGATAAGTCAGGTATGGGTAAGGCTGAGTTTACTGTGTTAGGAGAATTGAATGACAGGGCAAGACAGATGTGGTAAAAAAAAATAGGTGTGTGAACAAGTCAAATATAAATGTGGCTGAGGTTACCATGTTAGGAAAATTGAATGACAGATGTGACAAGGAAAGACAGATGTGTGGGCAAGAAGATAAAAAAAATAAAGGAAAACAGGTGTATGAACAGGCCACGTATAGATAAGACTGAGTGTACCATGTTAGGGAAATTGAATGACAGGTGTGACAAGGAAAGACAGATGTGTGGGCAAGATAAAAGGTAAACAAAATAGATGTGAAAACAAGTCAGGGAGGTATAAGGAGTTTACTGTGTTAGGAAAGGTAAATGACAGATATGACAGGCAAGACAGATGTGCTGACAAGGTAAAAGATAAGATTGAATACAATGAGCTAGCGAGATAGTTGCTGGAAAGGCGGTTCAGTAACATATAAATTTGACACTTGCAACATATAATTCTAATCACTTTTACGTTAAAGCAAGATAAAGAAAAGAACATAATGAGTTAGCAAGATCTTTGGTGGCAAGGCAGTTCTACAATTATGAATCTGACACATTTGAAACATAGAATTCTGATCACTCCCACGTTAAGGCAAGATAGAGATAAGAACACAATGAGTTAGCAAGATCTTTGGTAGCAAGATACAGATAAGAACATAATGAGTTAGCAAGATCTTTGGTAGCAAGGCAGTTCAATAATATACGGATCTAAGACCTTTGAAGCCTATAATTGTAGTCAGTTCTTCGTTTATTTTCACGGCACCAACTCGTCCTTGTATAACCATAGCTACGCCGACACCTCTAGAACAGAATCACTTTTTTTAGAATCTCCTGTACGCTGCTCCTTCCTACGACTTAAATACTACTGTCAATAAAAGAGGATCAAACCTTCTTAAATCGAATCTAACTCTCTTTTTAATCTCTTGTTCTTTGTTATTTGGGGGTTTATTATTATTTTTTCTTGTCTCCCGTTTCGCCCCTTCGCTTTCTCTTTGGATGGTATGCGGACAAAGGCTGAAGAGGAGGGTTGAAGAGGATGGAGGAAGATGGGGAAGGCGTATTGACGGTGGGGGGAATGAAGGTAATAAATGAGAGGAGAGTAATGAGCAGATAGGAATGAACGGCCGAGGAAGCTAACGATGAGCGGACGGAGGCTGGGTTATGGGAGCGTGGCGAGGCGGAGGGATGAGGGAGAGAGGAATGAAGGTATGATAATAAATAAAGGTAGAGTACTAATGAACGAGAAGAATGAGGGAAATGGATGAGAGCAATGAATGAGGAAAAAGAATAAGGGAAATGAATGAAAGATGAGTAGATGATGAACGTGCAGAGGGGAATGAATAAGAAATAGACAGATAGGAATAAGTATAGGAAACGAAAGTAAGACACTAAGATAGATGAGAGTAATGAATAAGGAAAAAAATAGGGGAAATGATGAGTAGATGATGAATGTGCAAAGAAGGATGAATAAGAAATAGACAAATGTGAATAAGTATAAGAAACGAAGGTAATAAATTAAGATACATTACTTAGTGAACGAGTAGCTACAGAATAATGAGGGGTAAGTAGATGAAAGTAGAATAATGAATGAACTAGCAAAGAGAGGGATGAATAAGCAATGAATGAGGGGAGAGATGAATAAGGGTACCGTACTAATCAATAACCAAAGAGGAATGAGAGAAAGGCATGAGGATAGAATAATGAATGAACAGAGAGAGGCGTGAAAGTAGAGGTAAGAAGGGGTGCAGAATCAATTAAAGGGGGCAGGTGGAGGTAAGGCTAACGGAGCAGGTGTGAAAGTGGCCTGAAGGGAAAAGGGGGAAAGGGACACGCGAGGGTAAGTGGACAGGTAGGGCAAGGCAGATGGGATAACCAGTGAGACAAAGGTATGGGAAAAATGTGTTGTATAGATATTCATAGAGAGGAAGGTTGGAGAAATGGAATAGACACCAGAGACAGAGGTATGGGAGAATGTGTGCAGATATCCATATTAAGAGGACGGGCGGGTGTGGAAATTAAACATAGAAACCAGTGCTAAATCATAAGGGTGTTAGACGTTTTCCCCCTGACAAATTCCCCTCTTTCTCATGCATCTGTATATTAACCCGGTAGCAGCAAGGATCATGTATTTTAAAGGCCCCTCTAAGCGAATTAATGAGAAAAAATCATCACTCACGCAAATCATTTCATAATATATATCAAAGCATTTGTGATCAGTTCATGCATCATCTATTTTGGGGGGTTTATATCAAGGCACAAATTTGGCTCGTCGCTGCTACACTAAGAAGAGCCCAAGTTTCTTCGTCTCAACGGGTCTTTACTAGGTTTGTCATGGAGGTCTTGATGAATCCTTAAATCATGCTTCACCGAGAAAGAAAAGTAGTAAGAAACAATAAGAAGAAAGCAGTGCATAGGCTTGTGAACTGAAGTGTAAAAGGAGGAGCAAAGACCGTACGAATTAATAAAAGTTGAAGATGTGAGCAGTCTGAAGGGACGGAGACCACTTTATTAAGCTATATATATAAGGAGACAGACCAAAGGATAAGAGGGGAAGAAAAACTAACATGCTGAGTCTACGAGGAAATCAAGTGTTGCCAATAAGAAATGTCAAAGTTATGCCCAGAGGAGTTTGGACGCTCCCTTCCTGTAATAATGTAAATGATAAAGTAAATATGTAATAGTGTAATAATGTAAATAAGTATATAGGTGTAAAGTATGTAAAGTAAATAAGTTTCTCGTAGGAAGGAGGAAATACAGAAATAGGTCAGTAGAAAGAGTGGACGTGGGTCGTTGCTGGTAAAAGGTGGAACATGAAGGGATCGAGCGAGATTATATACAGCGGGACACGTAAAGGAGGACATGGGTATCTGATGTCGAGGTCCGCAGCATGTGATGAGCAGCAGGGACACGAGGAGGCGAGGGCGAGAGTATGCAGGACACGGAGGAGGTGAAGGGGGATGCAGGGCAGAACTATGAGGACGAGGGTGGACTATCGGGATGTATAGTGGAGCAGGACGAGGCGTGCAAACGTAACTAGGATGAGCGAGAAACAGAGAAAAATAATGGAACAAATAGAATGCAAGTACACGGGGGGTGGTGAAGGGAGATGTAGGGCAGCTTTGAGGACAAGGATGGACTGCAGGGACGGAGAGTGAAGAAGGATGAGGTGTGCAAAGATAACTAGGATGCCGCGAGAAACAAGAAAAAAAAGCGATAGAAAAAAACATATCCAAGTATACAACGGTAGTCTACAATATATTATGACTTGCAGCGAAAAAGAAGAAAATAAAAGGAATAGAAAAAACATATATCCAAGTAAACAACGGTAGTCTACAATATATTATGACTTGCAGCGGAAAAAATAAAAATAAAAGGAATAGAAAAAACATATATCCAAGTATACAACGTTAGTCAACAATATATTATGACCAACTAAATAAATGAATGAAAATATGAGGATTGTAATACCTTCCCCCTTTTCTCTTGCATTATCACCAACACTGCAACACCCACAGACCTCTAATCCCATGCAGTCCTTTCCTTCCTTCCTCTTCTTCAACAATCATAGTCCCTTATTTCCTTCCCTCCTCATTTTTTCCTCTCCCCAGTCCCTTCCATCCTCCTTTCTCCCATGCCATCACCCTCACCAGACCCACAAACCCAACTAACTCACCTAGCCCAGTCACAGCTCTTTCCAGCCCTCTCTAAAGTTATACGCAGCAATCCTTTTCTCCCCTCCTTTTTACTCGCCCGTCCCTTCCTACCTTCTTTCTCCCATGCCATCACCATCACCAGACCCACACACCCAATTAACTCACCTAGCCCAGTCACAGCTCTTTCCAATCCTCTATCTAAAGTTATAGGCAGCAATCCCTTTCTTCAGTCCTTTTTACTCGCCCCAGTCCCTTCCTACCTTCTTTCTCCCATGCCATCACCATCACCAGACCCACAAACCCAATTAACTCACCTAGCCCAGTCACAGCTCTTTCCAATCCTCTATCTAAAGTTATAGGCAGCAATCCCTTTCTGCCCTCCTTTTTACTATCCCCAGCCCATTCCTACCTTCTTTCTCTCATGCCGTCACCACAACCAGACCCTAACTCCCAGTAGCACAGTTTTTCCTCTTCCATCTCTCTAAAGTTATAGGCAGCAATCCCTTGTCACCACAACCAGACCCACAGACCCAATTAAGCAACCTAACCCAGTACCAGGTCTTTCCAATCCTCTCTCTAAAGTTACAGGCAGCAATCCATTTCCTCCTTATTTTTGCATCATCCTCAGTCCCCTCCTTCCTTCCTCCTTTCTCTAATGCCATTATCAACAGACCCACATCCACATTCATCCACCTATCCTAGTAACAGCACCTTTTTAATTCGCTCTACTACTACATACAGCAACCTCACATTCACCGCTCCTCTCCCTTGCATGCACCGCCCCCAGTCCTTCCTTTCTCTACCCCCGAACGCCACTCAGTCAGCCAGTGTAGCCAACGCAGCACTGTAGTCCCTTCCGCCGCCCTTTCTCTCACGGGTTAGAAAGTGAGCGTTGCATGCAGACCAGACGCCAGACACTCGGGCAGGTAGTTGCAACGGTGTATGAATAATTCTCTCTCTCTCTCTCTCTCTCTCTCTCTCTCTCTCTCTCTCTCTCTCTCTCATGATACATTATACAGACCACTACTTCATCCGTTTATGTCTGCCCATCTCTCTCTCTCTCTCTCTCTCTCTCTCTCTCTCTCTCTCTCTCTCTCTCTCTCTCACACACACACACACACACACACACAAGGATATAAGAAGACTGTAAGAGACCAGACGGCCTACACATGGTAATTCTCTCTCTCTCTCTCTCTCACACACACACACACACACACACACACACACACACAAAAGTTACACACGTTAGTGGGTGTACGTGCAGTTATTCGGTGTGTGTGTGTGTGTGTGTGTGTGTGTGTGTGTGCTGAATATAAAAGATGCGCACGGAGCCACCACTCAGGATAATAATGTTGGTGGTTTTCGATTATCTACGACGCGTTGAACAAACACGAAGATAACCTCTCGTCGACGGCCGCCCAAAACAAACTTTCACCCCGAGCCTCCAACATAGAAATGAAGAAATACTAAGCAAGCAAATAGATAAATACGTGATAGGAATTAACTGAAAGATAAATCATAACTATCAAATAAAGTATATCCTCTTATCAGCTTGTAATCATCTATTTAAAAGTTATATATGTACAACTAACACTGTACTGATTCATATAAGAGTGAGAGTGAACTTCCAAAAGAGAAATTAAGAAATACAAAACACACATAAATAAATACCTACATAAAACAGAAAATTAGTAGAAACACAAATAAACTAACAGGTAAATCCCTTTCTGTTATTAGCTAGTACCTATCTTAATGTTTTCTGTACATAAACAACAATGTGTACTTATCCAAGAGCGAGCGAGAGAGAGAGAGAGAGAGAGAGAGAGAGAGAGAGAGAGAGAGACTGGGTAGATGAATTAGTAAATGGGTGGGGAGGTGAACGGATGAATGGGTGAGTGAATGGAGGGAGAAGGGCGGGAGACAGGGAGGGAGGGAGGGAGAGGATTGAAGGAAGCACACCTCATTGCGTGGAGGTGAGAGCATAAGAGAGAGAGAGAGAGAGAGAGAGAGAGAGAGAGAGAGAGAGAGAGAGAGAGAGAGAGAGAGAGAGAGAGAGAGAGAGAGAGAGAGAGAGAGAGAGAGAGAGAGAGAGAGAGAGAAGAGAGAGAGAGAGAGGAAAGAGAAAGAAGGAGGAAAATTGAGAGGTAAAGGGAAAGAGAGGTGAGAAAGAGTAAAAGAGAGAAGATAAGGAGAGATTGAGGAGAAAACAGAGGATAAAGTGATGTTCTAAAGGCAAAGGAAGAGGGAGAGGTGTGGTGGGGGCAGAGAGGGAAAAGAGAGAGGGGAGAGAGAGAGGGAAAAGAGTAGAAGAGGAAAAATAGAGGGAAATCAAGTGGCGTTAAGGGCAAGGGAATGAGGAAAGGTGAGGTCAGAAAGGGAAAGGAGGAAAAAGAGCGGGGTAGAGGGGAAAAGGGTGGGACGAGAATGAGAAGAGTGAAGAGGAGATAAAAGAGAGTGAGAGAGTTGTAGAAGGGGAAAAAGAGAGGGCAAGCAAGTGGTGTTAAGGGCAAGGGAATGAGGAAAGGAGGTCAGAAAGGGAAGGGAGGAAAAAGAGCGAGAATGAGAATTGTGGAGAGGAGAAAAAAGAGAGAGAGTGGTAGAAGGGGAAAAAGAGAGGGGAATCAAGTGGCTTTAAGGGCAAGGATATGAGGAAATGTGAGGTCAGAAAGGGAAGGGAGGAAAAAGAGCGAGAATGAGAATAGTGAAGAGAGGAGAAAAAAGAGAGAGAGAGAGTGGTAGAAGGGGAAAAAGAGAGGGGAATCAAGTGGCTTTAAGGGCAAGGGAATGAGGAAAGGTGAGGTCAGAAAGGGAAGGGAGGAAAAAGAGCGAGAATAAGAAGAGTGAAGAGAGGAGAAAAAAGAGAGAGAGAGAGTGGTAGAAGGGGAAAAAGAGAGGGGAATCAAGTGGCTTTAAGGGCAAGGGAATGAGGAAATGTGAGGTCAGAAAGGAAAGGGAAGAAAAAGAGCGAGAATAAGAAGAGTGAAGAGAGGAGAAAAAAGAGAGAGAGAGAGTGGTAGAAGGGGAAAAAGAGAGGGGAATCAAGTGGTGTTAAGGTTAAGGGTAGAGGTTATCAGCTCTTGACGGTAAGACAGGCCAGACCACCCCCAACCCCCTGACTCCCTCCCCCACAGCGACCCCTTCAGCAGAGTGCCCCTCACACACACGCCCATCGCGGCTCATATGGAGAGAGAGAGAGAGAGAGAGAGAGAGAGAGAGAGAGAGAGAGAGAGAGAGAGAGAGAGAGAGAGAGAGAGAGAGAGAGAGAGACCTACAAGTTGTGATATATACGAAAAGAATTGTTAAGAGGCAAAACGATTCAAACAGCAAACAGACAGACAAAGCAATAAATGACAGACAGACACAATTAAAAATTCATAAAACACACACACACACACACACACACATTTAGATACACCACCTCACCAGTTTATATTACCAGTGGCTGACAAAATAAATGCTTATGAAACTTCAAACTCAACTATTTAACTTGTTTTTGTTATGTAGCCTGCTGTAAAACGCTTAGAGTAATTGCCGGCGTGTCTAATCCATTTTTTCCCTCCGATAACCTGCTGAGAAAAGGCCAACCAGGTGAGTAACAGGTAGGTAACACACACACACATCATCCCATCACACAAAAAATAGCCTACATATGATAGGCTAATAATAACAATAGTAAAGTCTAACCTTTTTAACTCGTCACTCCCCTCTTATTCTTCACAAGTTAAGCGCCTGACACCTTTGGACAGACACCCTTTGTTGGAACGTCTAAGGGTGGTGCAAGACAGGCTCATCCGAGGATCAACACAAATCTATATCAGTCTACGTTGTCATGTGCAAGCTCCTTTGACGTGATAGACAGCCTGATGCTACGCTTAGAACACACTACGTCTATTTTCATTTTGTATTATTTTTTTATTGTTTATCTTTCGCTCTCTGATAAGAAGTGCGTATATACTGATAACGGCTCAACCCAGGACGAAAGGTGGTTGGTGGAGCTTCAGTTTATACTCAGTGTTTTTATTTAATGGTTTTGTGATTCCTTTTATACCACTGATGTGAGGTGTGAAGATGACTGTGAGTGGAGAGAGGGTATATGTATGTGTGTGTGTGTGGGGGGGGGCTGTGTGTGCGTGTGTGTGTGTGTGATGAAAAAATGCGTAGGTGGGTACGAAATATATCTTCCCTTATCTTACTTATTATCAACTGTCGTTATTTTTCATTACAAATATCTATTTTTACCACACACTGACATGAATGAATAAATTAGATGGGCAGATAAGGTGTACTACAATGACCTTTCCTCTGCAGCTCTCACCAGGTAGCTAATTAATATTCATCATAACGCCATTCAGGAACATCTTTTTAAAACGACTTGACTTTATACTGTTACTAAGGATAGGTTTTGCAGGGCTTCCTTGACCCTGATTCTCAAACATTTCAGGGGCTTACACACCGACATTTGATAAGGCTTTCGTAGAGGTTATAGGTATTTCCATGGGCAGTTTTATGAGCCTAGTGATAGTTTGGCAAAGTTTCTACACAACGACAAGGCACACGCATTTGATATGGCTTTCGTAGGGGTTATAGGTATTTCCATGGGCCGTTCTATGAGCCTAGTGATAGTTTGGCAAGGCTTCTACATTAACACAAGGCACACACATTTGATAAGGCTTTCGTAGAGGTTATAGGCATTTCCATGGGCACTATTTTATGAGCCTAGTGATAGTTTGGCAAGGCTTCCACACTATGACAAGGCACACGCATTTGATAAGGCTTTCGTAGAGGTTATAGGTATTTCCATGGGCACTATTTTATGAGCCTTGTGATAGTTTGACAAGGCATCTGCACCACAAAGGAAAAAAACACCTATGCAAACCCGACTAACCTCTTTTGTGGCCCTTGAAAATGTCTGTTATGAGAACTGAAAACATCTGAGAATGCGCTTTTTAATATCACTGGGACAAAAGACCTCACCTATTTATCTACCACCTACCGGTCCTTCAACCTTCATGAACCCGTGAACGCCAATGAACTCATGAATGGCAGCAAGAACAGAAACAGGTCAGAGGCAACGATTAGCATCCGCAGGAACTTGGGTGCATGCATGGCTACTCTCTGATGGGATATTCGTCATGCTCCTTGGCGGCGTAATTTTAACAAGGTGAGGCAGGCGGCGGCAGCAGGTGCGTGAGTGTGGAGAGCATCACCGCAAAGCACAACACAGTAGGAGTGCCGTAAAGTGTAACGCGTCGACCTGGTTATCATATCTATCTAACATTTAATATATGACATGGTAAAAGAGAATGTGATTTGATACAGCACATTACTGGTATCTTAGAGGAACACGTAAACTTGATTATCACAAATATCATTAATACATGGATTGTAAATACCGTATACGATAAAGAATGGAATGGGATTTTGTTAGCACTACATTATCATTATTAGTTATTAAACAGTCCAATAAGTTGAAAAGAAAGAGTACAAATATACCTTACCAAGTTTGCAATCCCGCCACACTTAATACAAACCAGTAAGGATGAAGGATATAACGTATACAAGATACGCGTTTTTACAGTGTATAATGGAGGCAGCTCAAGGACAAAAAAAAAAGCTCATTAAATAATAAACTACAATGAATAAGGTCCAGCAAGGTGAGCGGACCAAGCAACAAGGAGCCAGAAGTAGTGTAAGTTAGATATTTACGCACACAACCCCCCTGTATACTCTCTTTGTTGTTCTTTTTGTTTGTTTAAAGCGCACCAACGTACTCATGAATATCCAAATCACTAGGTTACACACACACACACACACACACACACACACACACCGAAAAAAAGCGACGCCAATGATGTAATAAAAAAAGAAGTGGATGAATATTTGCATAGTTACACAACCCTTCTTTGAAAACTACTAACCGTTAAAGATGAAAGTGTGAGCTGCAGTTTTATAGGTGAGTGTGTGTGTGTGTGTGTGTGTGTGTGTGTGGACAACGATTCCATCTTCATCTGGCCAAGGATTAAATCAAAACAGGCTGACCGTTGAGGTGTGGCAGAGAGAGAGAGAGAGAGAGAGAGAGAGAGAGAGAGAGAGAGAGGAAATAGTAGGTCGGAAGTTGGATCGGTATGTTCGCTGCGTCAAATTCCTTCGTTTATTTTATTTATTCGGTTGCATTATTTACTTTACCTATTAAGCCATCTTCCAAACACACACACACACACACACACTGTACACACAAATGGTTTCATGCAGTCAAGCTCGAGAATCCAGTTAAGTATCTCTCTCTCTCTCTCTCTCTCTCTCTCTCTCTCTCTCACACACACACACACACACACACACACGTACACAAATTAAGCACACACACACACACACACACACACACACACACACACACAGACTTGACTCAGACCTTGCACACACACACACACACACACACACACACACACACACACAGACTTGACTCAGACCTTACACACACACACACACACACACACACACACAACCACCTTGCGGTACCCCCTAAAACCTAAAACACACGCGAGCACCCCCCAAACACACACAATAACACACACACCAAACACATCTCTACACCCCTAAAACCCGCCACTCTCTCTCACTCACTCCCGTCCCCTGCAAACGAAAACCAAACCAAAGAAGAAAAAGAGCACCGCGCAAGTGGCAACACTGCACCGCCTACCTGTGAGGTGCCCGCGGCGACTCAACTTAGTGATAACATTTTCTCAACGTTCCCCTGCCCTGCCCTGCCCTGCCTGCCTGCACCTATGCCTTCCCTTGCAATGAGAGCCAAAAAGTATAAAACCCGGGAATAAGGACGTAAGGGGAGCGCCATGGGCCGGTGGACAGGTGGGGAGACTTACCTTGCTCGCGGGACAGGTAAACTCCGTGCGTCTCCAAGCCACAGGTAACAATCACTCTCACTCGCTTCACCTAGGGCACGCCTCCGCTCTGGTAGCACGTCATGGTAGTATTATCCCGGCGATGCTCCGCGGCCACGACACTCGACACTGCACTCTGACACGGTGGAGCAAGGGTAAAGCACGGCACTAGGGCGGCGCACCTCTCCTCACCGCGGGAAGTTTACAACTGGTCTTCGCTTGTCTCACCTGGCTCCGCGCATGCGCCGCAAAGTTTGACCCTCACGGAGAGTTTTTCGCGGAGGAGACGCAAACTTTATTCATGACTTCCATTCGCACGTTTTTGTTGCATGATCTGTCTGTCTAGTGGTTGTATGCTTTAAAACATCTTGCCATTTCCTATTTCACTTCCAACATCTTCATTCCTAGCTCATTTATGTTGAAAGCACCCGTATCCAAGTAGCAATTTATGAGTAATACAGTCACTGAAATTATATTATGTAAAAATAAACATGTATTATATTAAGTAAATTGATCTCTAGACAACTAAACCAAGCAGGATATTGTAGAAGGAACAGATGACCGACATAAGAATTTTGAAATTTAATCAGAACGGCAGGTGCAGTTTAGCTAACATCACTCGATATATGAAACCCATACATCTTTAGGTCTGTTATATACCTATACGCACCAGTATTAACTCATAAATCCCACTCAGAATAACAGGAATGCTCTACAATACAACAACCCTGCACCCTTCCTCCTCCGTGTGTGATCCTCCCTGCGCCGCCGCCTCACCACAACAAACGGTGCGCTGCTGGTGCGAGAAATACCTCCTCGAAGAAATATGTCGCCCTGCTGTCCACCACGCATGCGCACTGGGGAATACACGTCGGGAAAACATGAATTTATCTGGAATGGAGTGATAGGAATAATAGTTAGGCCTTGGAATAGAGATTTTAGGATAGGGTAGATCTTCCCATTCCCTCCCCCTCCTCTTCCATTCTCTCCCCTCTCAGCATTTACCATTTTCTACTCCTATTATTTTTCTGCATTTTCCCTGATTTCTTGCTCTCATCCTAGTTTTGTCCACTTATGATGTTTGTGATGGTTGATATTGCCAACAAAGAAAACAACACACCAGACCAACAGACCAAACAAGCAGAAACTGAGTGAACATCAACGTGGGGTAATTCTTTCTAAAAATCTCCCCTACTCGTTTGTTATAAATCCTTCTCTTGATGAAAAGTGTTTCTGTGATGTTTGTCCCGTATATTGGAGACGAAACAGGACAAGTAAACGATAACGGTGAGGGAAATATAGAAAATGTAAGCAAGTTGGACCTCTCTCTGCGACTTATTTTGCGGCTGCGAGATGGTTCCTACAACACCCCCGCCTGCTGAGTGCTGCCCGCTGCTGACCTGTTGCCTCTGCTGCTGCTAGGGGCTGAGGGCAGGGGAGGGCGTGCTGTCCATACCCTACAGTAGGAGCAGGACCCACGTGCATTACTGAACACGGGATTAGAAAAAAGAACCCTGCTTTGGCCTTCACGTTAGGTGCGTTTATACAGTGGTGTCCGATTTTTATTTTATTTTATTTTTACTTGAACTAGCTTGCTCGTATGGTTTGCAGCTCTAGCGAGGATAAAGACCATTCTTAACTTTACTTCTTGAGGTGGTGTGATGTGCGGCGGACCATATCACACCTGTACCCCCAGTGACCCCAAAGGAAGGAAAAAAGGGGCGTGTCTCGGAAGAGCTAGACCCCGACCAGCAGTTTGGTGACTATGGGACAGTTCCATCACCATGTACTGAGCAGACAAGAGGCGATAGTTTAGTGATCAAGACGTTACTATTTTAGCGGCGATCAGTTACTTTCCTCAGTGGCTATAGGTTACTGTTTTAGAAGCGATAGGTTGCTTACTATCCTTAGTGATGATGGGTTACTATTTTAGCGGCGATAGCTTACTTACTGTCCTTAGCAGTGATAGGTTACTATTCTCAGCGGTGATGGGTCACTATTTTAGTAGCGATAGGTTGTTGTCTGTAGTGGCGATAGGTTACTATTTTAGCAGCGATGAGTCACTATTCTTAGCACCGATGTGTCACTATTTTACCGATAATAAGTTACTGTCCTTAGCCTCCTATTTGTTAGCGGAGACTTAATCATGAGAGGCCTTGGATACTTTTTGGCCGTGTCCCTCAGTACTGAAGTCAAAGATAATGATTAAACAACAAAATTGAATCTTTCCAAGCCATGAATAATTTAAGAACAGTGAATGTAACTTTTATTTTCCTTGAACAACTTGCCTGATTGTGTGGTTTACTGCCTTAACCAGGTCCAACACACCATTCTTAACTATACTTCTTCAGGTGGTGTGATGTGCGGCGGACCATAACATACTTGTTCTGCCAGTGACCCACACCAGCCTCATGCCGGGGATGAGCAGGATAGAACACTTCCGGCTGGTCACCAAAAACCAGCTCAGCTCAGACCAGCGCCAGCTCTTCGACCTGGTGCTGGCCGCTGGCTTCACCATTCACCCTCAGATCTTCAAGTAAGGCAACGCTCTTGCCACACTGATACTTACATTATATTGACCCTTTCTGTTTTCTTTTTCTTTTTATGTCATATGGCATATATTATAAACAAGTTATTTGCCCAACATAAACTATATATTTTTATTCTGTGGTAGTTAATTTTGCAGCAGTTGTCTATGTAACATTTGTCTCATAAAATCATACACCATACAGTCCAAGTATCACTAATATTTTACATGGACATTTACTTGTGTTGTTGGTCATGACCAGGGTGTTGATGGACCTGCTGGCCTTGAATGTGCCGCCCCACGCCATCCTCAGCCTTCTCCGGGAGGTCAGTGACAAGATTCCCTACAACCGGAATACAGACGTCAACGAGAACTTGCCAGTGGGGAACCAGACTGGTGGCAGCCATACCTAAGCAGCCGCCACAACACCCCAGGTGCTCACCTCACCTGCACCACACCAGGAACTTTTCTCACAGGTCATGGAATGAAGCTGGCATGACTAGTGAGGATCTCCTTGGTGTGTTCTTACTATGACTGTTCACATGATGTTCAAAACATAGTGACCTGATTGTATGGAACCCCATTTTGCTGACTGCCTGCTGGTGGATGGCACTTCAGACAGTCACTTAACCCCTTCACTCCAGCGACGTCGGAGTCCGACGGCATCACTGTATGGAGAGGGTTAGTCCTCTTCTAAACCTCTTAAGAGGAAATGGAAGAGGAATTTAGAGGAGGATTGAGAGGTTTAGAAGAGGATTAATCCTTATCCATTTCCTCTTGACCCTTTCCATACTGTGACGCCGACGTCTGCGTCACGGATGGAAAGGGTTAAACGTGCTGGGCTCATAACCTTGAGGTTCTACCATCCACTCAAATTTGGTAAATATTTTACCCCTTTGTCCTCTACAAATTATTAAAGAAAAACTAAAATTGACTATATCCTTAAAAAGTTTAAGAAACTGATTATGTATTTTTTTCATGAATATAGTTGTCATGTTCAGACTGTTTACTTTAATTTCTAAGTTAGAAATATTAACACTCATCAGTATGATAGGATCTGATGAGTTTTTTTAACTTTGCCAAAACCTTGAAATTAAAAGACCAAACAATGTAGGTAACCACACTGAGCTGCCGTCACCTGCCTGAGTAGGGGAAGTAGCGTGGCTTGTGGCTCCTTTAGCTGTGATGTCTGTCAGGCCATGTCCACTAGTCTCCGAGGCTCAGTCAGCCAAAAATGCATAAATATAAGCAACAGGAAAGTGGAATAGTATTGGGATTTGTTTGACAGGATTATGCATTGAAAAGTGCCAGGTATAATAAGCAATAAATTAGCTGTGAGGTTTCCTAGATCTTGTTCAGACCAAGTTGGTTCCTTTGGACTTCCAGATGGTGGGAGGGAGAGGTGTACCCAGTGTGGGGTTGGAGGTGCTTGTGGTGGTGCTCTGCTCAAGTACAAAATGGCCTGATGCTCACTTTTTTATTCCTTTGTTTTTAATATTCAAGGGAATGCTAAGATATTTAAAGTAGAAGTTGATAGTTGTACTTGCTCCTCTATTTTAATGAGTCTGATGGCCCTGGCAAGTTCACAAGGACAGCCTAAGAATTCTAGCAGGCTGAGTCCTTAGTAGCCTGTGAGGGCATAGCTCAAAATTCAAGGCCAAATGATTCTTGTAGCATCTAGTTGGGGTCCACAAGGACAAGTTTACACCATGATCACAACCACCTTTTAGTAAGAATCCAATAAAAGATTTTATCATACATATTCTATTTGTAGAATATTTTACTAAATATGTATCTGAGTGTTATTTAAAAGTATAGCAGATTTTTAAGAGAAATATTTTCTATGTTTAAAGAAGACAAATTGAATGCGAGGTGTATTGTGAATACAGAGTGAAGTGCAGATATATGGGTTGTTTCTCTGTCCAGTTATGTTCCTACAGTGTATTGGTCTTTGTACATTTCTTTGATGTGCCTGTAGACCAATATTGTTTGTGTGATTGGCTTTTTTTCTGAGTCACGTGTTACTCAAGAAAGGTTCATGAATATTGAGTTGGGTTTAAAGATGCAAAGGAAATTATACTTAATAAATAATACTTTTATGGATTTCCTTTAGATATTTAACATTAATTAGCAAAATAATGCATTGTTATTTCTTAAAAAGAATGTGTAAAAACATGAGAAAATGTAACTTTTCCTCTCAAAGCACCTTAATTGTATAAAATTTTGACAACCATCTTTGTACTACATACACAGCATCATCAACACTGATATTTCACCTACAGGCTGTTTAAATGAGTATTATGCTTACCAAAACTATTATTAGTCATTCATATTAATAAGAAAACTAGACCTGAGAGTAGTTTAAGAAGCCAGCATTGTCATGTTTCATGTGAGCCACTTAATAGGTAATATAGTTCCTATCTGGACTACAGGAAAAGTTTAGTTATCCAAACAGCATTAGATCCATTTCTGTCCTGATCAGCATATTTTTCAGGTAGTCAGATCACTATAAATACGTTTGTACACACTGAGTAATATCAGATTTCCTGTTCAGGCTACTGAGATTCTATGACCAATGTAATTTTGAGTAACAGGCTTTTACTGTTCTTGAGTCCAGTTACCATTAGTCACAGTCCAGCTGCCAGTTGTCACACTTCTGCTGATGGAACTCACGCCAGTAAATAGTAGCCATGGTAGCCAGTCATGTTACCAGTAATAACAGTCCAGCTGCTAAAAGTCACAGCTCAGCTGCCATCCGTTACAGTCAAGAACCAGAATCATACCGGTGTATTTCCACAGAACAGCTGAATTATTCGTAATGGTGGATCAGTTCGTTCCTTTATGCCACAACACCCAAGTTAGAACTCAGGCTAATAAGGGTCACTTTTTACAAGTCTGCAACCAGAATCCGCCTCATACAAAGCCCAGATCGGTATTGGTTAGGGCTGAGGTTACAGTATTACTTTTGTGCTTCAGAGCTGCCATGTTGACCTCGGCAAGTGTGTCTAGACTGTTGACGCTGACACCACTCAGTATCTTTTGTGCAGCCAGGGAGCTGAAGGTCAGATTCAGCTCAGAGAGACTTGGATAAGTACTAACTGACCTCTTGTCCAGCCCAGCATCACCCTCCTCAAGACCCCCAGGAGAGCCCTTACTGCCAGGGGAGCCCACTGACTTCCTGCTGTGAGAGGCGGGAGGCGGCGGCGGTTTGTGCAACTGGTCAAGCGTTTGGCTGCACATTTTTTTGTGGCACTTGTCAACCTCCTGATAGCCCAGGTTGCGTGAGGTCAGGTCAGGTGTGGAGCCCTTGGTGATGTGCTGCAGGTCAGGAGCCTGGTGGAGCAGGTTGGTGGTGAGGCCATGAGGCCGCTGAGGGGAGGCCACCACTTTGCGGCAGTTGTTCATGTGGTCTTGGGTTAGGTCTAACTGGAGGTTTGATCGCTGGTACAGATGCTTCTCCTTGCCACTCTCACTCTGCATCACCTCTGTGGCATTTTTCATCACCTGCTTTATGTCATCAGGTGTATTTTCATCCTGAGAAACGATATGGACTTGATTTTCCAAAGATGCCTGAGAATTTCTAGCTTGTTGATTCTTCTCAAATTTACCATCAGGAGGTTTGTGCTTCCTGGGTTTAATGTGTCTGTTGTGTGGCGGGTGGCCTGTGGCACTCCTCCTGTGGTTTACCTTCTCCTGCCTTGGTTTGCAGCTTTGTTGCCTGCCACCAGTGACATCATTTTCATCACTCCTCAAGTGAGAGTCCTGCATCATTTCTAAGAGTCTCTCCTCAGATTTGGATGGATCCACAGCTTGCTGCTTGTAGACTTTGGCACCTGCTGGACTCATAAAAGCTACACTTTGTTCTTTGCCCTTTAAGCATTGGTCACCTGTTTGGTTTCCTCTCTTAGCATGGTAATTCTGAGTGACTGGTGGCCTGTGGTCAGCAATATCTTCACTGCTTGATGAGTGGCAACTTCTGGTCTCATTCCTCTGATGACCTGGGGAGTGAAACCTGTAACTCCTAGACCTTCTGTCTGCATGATTGTGGTGACAAGGAGGACTCATGTGATGAGGGACAGGCACGTGAAACTGGAGGAGAGAGGTAAACCCCCTTGGCACTGGAGAAGACTGCTGGCTCTTGGGAGGTGGAGGGCTAGAGGATTGGGGTCGTCTGAGGCGGCGAGGCAGCGTGGCAGACCGAGGAGTCCACTGGGAGGCTGACCAGTGCCAGGCTTTGACCTCATTCTGCTGTGGAATCATAATTTTAAATGTTACAATCAAGAATACCTACCTGATCTCACTAACATATTCTTTTGGTACAGATTCAAGCAGTGATTTAGAAGATATAAGAAATTTAATAAGTCCAGTTAGTGCAAAAGAGATAGGGAGAAAGTAATGCACAGTACATAATGATACATTTTGTGATTACCATGTCTAATTATGACAGAGTTAAGGGAAAACATAATTTTGCAGGTTAAGGGGTAACTTTAGGCTGAACTAAGCACACAGCTATCTCCTCAGGCCAGGAGAACTGGGGAAACAAGGAACATGAACTGTGATAATCCAAATGTGAGTCACCTTGGCTTTTTACACACCTATTACCTAAATGCAAAAATAAAAAGAGAGTTCTGAAGAAATGAACACTGATGTCCCTGCCTATGCTTCAAAGCAACCTTAGCAAACACCTGGAATGACTCACCTGTGTGGAGGTCTGGACGGCAACGGAGTGAAGGTGAATGACGGGGGCCTGGCTGTCATTCCACTCCGGTGGGGGAAACTGGGCAGCGAAGGAAGCAATGCGGCGGCGGCCGGGAACCCTGAGCAGCTTGCTAAACATTGACCCTCGCTCCCCTGGCAAATAAGCAAGCAAGCTTAAGTTTATGTTTTCCTGATATGATCCCTTAAACTGCTTAAGGACATTAATTATTTCCATCTTTCTACAAATACTTAACAAAACCAACTTCCAGAACATGACCTTGATCTAGAGCTACTTCTTCTTTGACCCTTCCCTTTCTATAACAGCACTGTTATACATATGTTTCAAGCACCATGTTCACCAAGACATCTGGAGGGTTGGAAGAAAGGAGAGGAAAAGGGAGAGAATAGAAAGTAAGTACAAAGAGGAGGAAAGAAGCTGCAACACAGAGAAGTAAGAAAAAAAGTGAGTGGAGGATGATGAAGATATCAGTTCCTATAAGCTAAACCTTGACCAGGCAAAACACACCTCTGATACTGATGTCAGAGAAGTTTAGTGCCTGGTAGGTGTGGACAGTGGTGGTGGCAGCAGCAGCAGCAAGGTGGGTGGCCAGGATGGAGGCCCTGGCGGGGGACAGCCGGAGGGAGGCAGCACGGCCAGCGTTGTGGTGGTGACGGTGGTGGTTGGTGTACAATGGGTGGTGATCTATGTGTTCTGTGTCTGAGGAAGCCTTTGTCTTCATGCCACTCCCTCCACCTTGAAAGTATTAAAATTTGTGTTACAAACAAATTAATAGTTTTTAACTCAAAACATCGCCTCATAATGAACTTCTAATTAGACATATTAAACAACTGAAATCTTCCAAATGCCATGTATTTACTGTACACTTTCATTCCAAAACTTTGAGTATAGCTGTCACTCTTGTAAATCTACTTCAGTTCAGCTATTCTACATCCTCCACCTGCTAGCTACCTTTGAATCATTTACCTGGCAGTGTGGGGGCGATGACTCTGTCTGAGGACTGAGCAGCCCCAGTGATGAGCTCTGCCAAGTCAGTCTGGGCAGCAGAGGTCATCATGCCATCCCTCATCATGACAGGAGAGGTAGCTGAAGGGGGAGCAGCTGGAGGGGCGAGGAAGGGGCGGTAGGTGCCTGGCTGAACGATGCCATAGGTGGTGCCTGTGTAGTACACTTTGCACTGCTGGATGAGGCTGGAGAGAATTGCATGCACATGGGAGGGAACAGGAGGCATCATAGTGGGAAAAGATACCTCCAGGGCCTCCCTCACAGCCTCAGCCCCAGCTTTGCAGCCATCACGGGTGAGGTGGTGCACCACCCAGCAGAGGGCGTCAGCCAAGGGCGTGAACTGTCCCTGAGGCACCACAGCCACACTCAAGCCCTGCACCTCTCCTGTTAGGGTTGGTTGCAAGATCTATGAGCTTACTGATTCTTAATGTATTGTCATTAGAATTATATACTTGGGACAGATATTTAGAATCATTTGGTTACAATGACACTACTTGTAACATCTTACTTTTTAGGAAGGTTCTCAAATAGCTCAACTGTACTATATTTCCAAACATTTCTCCTTCTCAGTTAATATAACATATATCCAACAAAATGCCCCTAAAAATACTCTGTGAGATGTGCTCACCAAGCATGGTTAGTGAATAGCCTGAGGGAGCGGCAAGCAGTGACCTGGACCATGCCAAGGAAAGGGTGGCCAGCGCATTGGCGGGTCCCCCCACCAACACCACGCCACCCACCAGGTGGCCCAAGTACTGCACAGCCTTGGCAGCCTCCACCAACTCCTTATCCCAGGCACACTCCACATTAGCTGCCTGCCACACCTGAGGGGGGAGGAAACTGGTCAAATAAAAAGAAGTAAAAAAGGTACAATAGAAGTTTGATTATGGGGTGGAAGAAATGATGGATGGGCTATAAATGACACATATAAAGAAGGATGCTGGAAGCTATGAGTCAGAAATGGTATACAAAAAGAGGGATGTGGGATGCTATGCAATGGAAATTGTACACAAAAGAGAGGGATTTAGGAATATGAGCCATATGAGCAAGAGTGGTGGGATACATGCTTGCTGATAATGATAGGGAGGGAGAATGGGAGGGAGGGACAGGAAGGGTCACTCAAGAGACATAATGGCTTGATTGTCTGACTGATGGAGTATTAACAGTAGAGCAACAACAAAGGGTACAGCCGCCACACAACAGTCACCCATTCACACTGCAAAATGGAGAATTGGCAAGGGAAAGTAGAAGAGATAAAATAGTAAAAGTATTCCTGAGGCCACTATACAATGCCAAGCTTCTGCAGAAATATGTAGAATAATATTATATTGTCAAAGAGATATTTATAGGAGGTAACTAAGGAATACAGCAGTAATTTAATGAAGCCTATGACAGAAGACAGCAAGGAGGATTATAAGGTCTGACGGTAATGGTGGTGGTAGGAATGGTAGTAGTAATGGTGATGGCATGGTAGCAGTTAGGTAATAATAAAAGAAAACAGGAAAAAAGCAACAAGCAGCATAATAACAGCAGTAACAGTACAGTGAAGTGATATACAGCATTGGGAGTCATGGCAAAGGCAATCCCACCATTCCATAAATGATCTTTACTCATGTAAGTCAAGCTCATAGGAGTCATATGAGGAGTAAGTTTAATCACCATGAAAATACGTAGTCAAGTAAAAGTTGATCTCCCAAAACTGGCCAAAAAAAGTAAAAAAAAAAAAAAAAAAATACTCTTACACTATTTCTATGGTAATTTGATCTGATCACAAAATTATTTTTCATAGTAAGGGAGACAGACAAAAGGCAAAATGAAATAACAGAACAAACCCACAGTTGCAGATTTCATCAAAGAGAATAAAAATGATAGTGAAAGAATTATCTATTTTGGCTCAGGAAGTATGGGTGCGGTCAATGTAGGTCATCTCTTGAATTGAATATTTGATCATACCTTAAAATTTCAGCTAAATCCTGTCTGTTTTATAAGGAACTGCATGCTGAGGCCATTTACTATTTCCTTCTTTATCTTTGCCCAGTCTCATTTACTGTTAAAAAGTTACTCTGAAAGTCACTACACAGCAGCTGCCTCACCCTGAAGAGGTGGAGGCCATCCTGGAGGGCAGGAGTTGTGGCAGTTGTGGCAAGGTCATTGACAGGAGTGGCAGTGTCTCCACTACTGTTGTCACTGCTGACAGGTGAGGACACTAGGGACTCCTTCTTAAGCAGCTGCACTGCTAGACACCGATGGTGAATGAGCTTCCTCTCACCCATCTGTAGGAAAATTATTGGGATTAGATCTTCAGAACACATGGAACTATTCAAAATTAAACTATGTTAAGCAAAATAACAAATTAGATCAATCATCAAAAAGTTAAAACTGAAAGTAACTAAATGCACATCATCAATATGCTTACAGGGGCATAGATTGTGACCTCTATAAGTGGAGGTACATGGGGGTTGCAAGTTATATGTGGGAAGAGTCCAATGACTAGTTCCAATAAATATATAATTTTACTTTCTCAAAATTGAATGTAGGGAAGGCACAGCTCTACTCTGGGGGGTCCTTGGCCCCTCAAGCCTCCTACTCATAACTTTGTCATTGCATACAAATATATCAACTATTTTTTAAATGTTGAAAAACAGAACATTAAATAGGATGCTGCATTCTTCAAACTAGTACCGTACTAAATATGTAAGAATAAACTAAGACACAAAAGATGCTTAACTGATCCAAAAATTACATCTGAGGTACATAGACAGTGTATCCTTTTAAGGGAAGAAAAAAAACTAAAGAAAATAAAAGTCGGCACCGCCCCTGGCCAGCGCGGGCCGCCGGGGATTCTTGTGAGTAATCAAATCTTGCGGGGAGTCGGAGGCTGAGGGGCCACTCAAATTTCCTGGCTGTGATGCATGACGCACTGTGCTGAGGGTCAGTGTGTCTCCGTGAGTCAGCACGCAATCTCTCCACGTACTGTTACACTTTTCCTTCCGTGTGGGGCTCCTCGTCACTGTCACTCTCTCTCCCTGGGGCGGGGCGCTCACCCTGCGGGGAGACACCAGCCAGCACGCCCCGCAGCACCTGTACCAGCGTAACAACCTCCCTCCTACATTACTAAGGCATCGAGTAAACAAATGCATCCAATATATACGAAGAATCACATATATGAAGTAGAAACCCACGAAACGGGGCCAATAAAGAAGTTAGACCACAAATACCTTCACTCAAACCATCTTCGAGGCCCAATCGGGAGCATCTTCTGTCCACAATTTCCGCTATCTCGGAGCTACGGCGGCTTTCTCCGACTTCTCCAGCTTCATGCAGGCAGAGCTCACATGAAACGTTGTAGTTATTGTCTTGAGGCACTATTTCCGCCCCATCCTCGCCGCCTGTACAGGAATAACAGGCCGTCCACCGTTACTCTCCACCCGTGAACGACCCAAGAAGCACTGATTCCGTGTGACAGGTTCAGGAGGGAAAACTTATTGTACCCTCGAAGTAATTACAAAACTACTCCGCTACTATAAAGACTTAAGAATGAGCTTATTTCATGGGCTAAGTTTGTGTAAATCATTCCCTTTCATACCAGGGAGTGGGTGATGGTTGAAAATACACCTCGTGTTTTCCCACACCGTGCCAGAAACCCATTGATCTCGCCTCACTACCTTATGGAGCCAACTACCGCACTTTTGTTCCTTTTGTTTCGCTGCAGCTAACTTGACAGGGATCTATTCTGGCATTGATCTAGCTACAATTTATCCAGCTATCTGTGTATGTGTTCTGGTAACCGTAATTGTATCTTGCATTGTTTAGCTCAGCGATGTGTCCACTAAGATTTGCTCGTACGTCTGACACGATGCTGGCCGCGAGGGACGCCTCAGGGGAAAGACAACTTCCTTTTTTTTTACTATCCCTTGCACCCCTCAGCTGGCCGGAAAGACGGCTTTACACATTCAGTCATGAACACTTAAATGCCTGTTATGCCAAAAGCTGATTGTTCATGGTTGTCAGGTTCTCCAGACACCATAAAAATAAAGTAAAATTTCGCGAATATCTCCGACGTGTGAGAGGACCACACCCACCACCGCCCCCCGAGAGGCTGCACGTGGCTGTGTTGTCAATGACAGCCACAATGACCCCCATCTTCATAGTAACAATAAGCGTCATTATCACACAGTTACCATGCTAATCATATAATCTTCCCTGTGGACATATGCCTATACACTTATTGCCCTCGTCTTCAAGTACACGGAAGAAGGGAATTAACTAATTACCCTACAATATGTTGCATCTTTATACTTTATTGTTGATTCATGTATTTATTTTAGACATGATACATAAACAACTTACTCGAAAATCACTTTATTGGCAGCTCAAGTGTACGTCTAGGAGTAAGGCCAACGCGTTATGTAACCATAAGCTCCTCATTGCCACACCTTCCTAGCAAGTTACAGTCCATGTATATATTGACCATTATAACTTGTTTGAAAATAATCATATATCATCAGTAACAACAGGTTTCTATATCCAAACCAAGCTACGTAGGCCTATAGGCATTAGATGTGACGAAAAAATTAAGTTGCTCAATACGTATTTTTTTCGAACGTGACACAAGTAACATTCAGGTTATTAGAGTGGATGACATGCCAAAGCTCAACTATTTACTTACGAAATGTTTCTTTTATAGTGCAAATGAGAAGGAAAATGGTAAATTGCGTACTATTATGCTGAAACGCCAATCATTTACGATGCAGATGTATTATAAGCCGGCCTACAGCCTACCAACAACAGTGGCAGACACTTTTATTTTAAGCCTTCAAGTGAATAGAATTACACGTTTACCTTTATTTGTTGAAATTTAATCCCGAGCGCCGCAACCCGAGGGCCCCGGTGGTGGAGGAATTCGCAACAGCAAAATAACTCGCAGAGAGAGGTCCAACTTGTTGACTTTTTAATATTGTTCTATCACTCACCGCTATCGTTTACTTCTCCTGTTTCGGCTCCAATACATGGTACAAACACCAGAGCAACACTTTTAATCAAGAGAAGCCTTTATAACAAACGAGTAGGGCAGATTTTAAAAAGAATTACCCCCACGTTGATTTTCACTTAGTATTTGCTTGTTTGGTCTGTTGGTCTGCTGTGTTGTTTTCTTGCTGGCAATATCAACCATCACAAAGATCACAAGTGGACAAGACTAGGATGAGAGCGGGAAATCAGGGAAAATACCCAAAATAAATAATGGCAGAGAATGGCAAATGACGCGCTAGGAGGGGAGAGAATGGAATAGCTGAGGGGGAGGGAAGGGGGAGATTTACCCCATCTTAAAATCTTTATTCCTAGGCTTAACTATTACTCCTGTCACTCTATTCCAGGTAAATTAATAGGTTTTCCTGATGTGTATTCCCCAGTGCGCATGCGTAGTGGACATCAGAGCGACTTATTTCTACGAGGAGGTATTTCTCGCAACACCTACCTCTCCCCCTCGGCGCGACAGCCAATCAGCGGCCGCCTTCCGTCCCTCCTCGCCCCCGCCAGCCAATCGGCGCCTTTGTTTTGGCCGCAGCCACCAGGCAAAACAAGGCGGATATTCCCCCATGAGGGAGGAAGGCCGACCATGGGGCTTATCATATCCAGGTTTAGGGTAAGGCAATGGATTTTACAATATGTTCTTGACCCTCTTGTCCGGGCGGGTTCTGAGTGCTGTGTGCCGCCGCCTGCTGCCTCTGTCCCCTGTCCCTCCTGCCGCCACCACACCCAGGCTAAATTTAACTTAGCACTACGTTCATATCGTGTACCAGGCGCCTGCATTGAGGGATAATAAACTAATGGCCGCTGTGCCCTGCATGCCGCCCTGTTATCCTACTGTTGGCTCGAGGTGACGGTGTATGAGTGGTGTGGGTGTGCCTGTTACCTTGAGCTGCCACCCACCCTATGCTCATGATTAATGCTCAAGTGTGAAGAGACAAAGTGAATCAACTCCTTTCCCTATTAGACAAGGAAACTTCATCCATTACTTAATAGGAACACACTCCTATTCCACTGCACATATGCTGGACTGGACTAACCTAGTGTCAGTCAGAGAAGCAGCAGCTGTTACATGTCCAAGGCCATGAGTGTAGACTCATGATGGATGTCAGCATAAAAAGAACTTTGATATTAGCTCAGCACCAGGGTAACACCAGTAATAACCTTAGCTTTACCAGCATAGGCAGCACCAAGATTTGTTTTCTTTAGTATAGGCTCAGAGGGGCTTCCTCGATGCAGGGGGTCGAGGTTGTACCATGAGATAAGTTGTTTCAAAGTTGGTGGTGTAGGGTAGTGGGCATTATTTGGCTGACCTAAGCAGTCTCTCCCCACAGTTATTACTTTATGTTTCTCTTATGAATTTTCTCAGTGTGTAGCACCATATTTACTCATATTCAGAAAGACCCCCAAAAGTATATATAAAATTAAAAGATTTTCATGAAATGCATGGGGTACGTACACACACCTTGCCTGTTGACAACTGCAGACGGCTTTGATATATATAGTGGGATTTTTCTGAATGATCTGGGGCAGTGGTTTTATTATTCAGTAATTATTTGTTGATTGATTTTCCAGAACTATTATCTTGTAGACTGTGCTAACAATGTATATTCTCTTTGCAGAAAAAGCCATCAACCAAAGAGCTTTTGGAAAAGATCCAGAAGGTATGTGATAATAGTGAAATTGTAATATCCTGTGAAATATGTACTCTTTAATCTTCCCAATTTGTGCTGCCTTTGTGCATCAAGTTTTCTTCATGCAAAAGTTAACAAATGAATAAAAAAATAAAGGCTTATAAAAAGAATAGTTTTGTAGCTAAGTGCATCATATTTTCTTGCATCATAGACATAAGTTTTCCAAAATCATTGAGTTAGCACCTCTTTAGAAGAGTTGCCTGAGTAGTGAAGTTTTATGCAGCAGACACAGTGGGTTCTGAGGTCACCAAAGCCCACAGTGTTGCGATGAAAGCTCATTTACTTAAAGCAGGTCTGAGTGGGTCAGTACATTTATATATACTTTATGTAAAGATGAAATAGAATAATTACAGAGATAAGTAAATAAGGCGCTGTTGTCCTGAATCACCTTAAAGCCAAGATTAAACAGGTTATGAACTGATATGCCATTTTGATGTAGTGGAGGCATGTGAGATAACAAATGCATCTATAATTCCTATGAACCAGAGAAATTACCAGTACCATGACCTTGCCTGTTGTGGTGCTTGCAGGATGTCGAGGGGATTGAAGAGTATCGCAGTCACACACAGCAGCGGCAGAAGAGGCTGGTTGGCTACCTCGTGCTTTACTCCATTGTCCTGTACCTGATAGCCGCCCTTGTATGCTACTTTTACTACTTCCCAGACAATCTCCAGCACCGGCTCCTCTATGCCATGCCCTTCGTAGTCTTTCCTTTCCTGTGAGTATCACCATTTGAAAACTGGTTGCCATGACAGTTTTGAAATGTTGTCCAAAGATTTTTTCTTTATCCTGTCACCCTCCATATATGTGCCTTCATTAATGAGAACTAACCTTTCAGAGTTTATATACTTAAGCGAATACTGACGTGGTATTATTCTCGGAAAATTAAAAAAAATGAGGAAAATTTGAAAACTCTATTAGAGCGGAAAGAGAAGATCTTGGAGGATGTGATGGAGACGGAGACATACAAGGTGGCTAAAGAGATCCTGGAGAAGTATGCACCAGATCAGCTACGCAAGAACCAGGTAGGCTGAGGGGGTCATCTTTACAACCAGAGCTAGGCCATCTTCTTTATCTCTTCAGACCAAGGGCTAAACATAAAATTTTGTGCTTTGTGAAGTTCTTTCAGTGGAAAAGAGGCAGTTAGCTAGGTTTCAAGATCCCCCTGAACCTTAACTAACATAAAATGTCTAAAACAACTTCATTAGTCATAGTAAGTGTTAATAGCATCTGAGCCTGTAGGGTTCTGTTTCCTGAGTTTGACCACTCCTTCACCATCCCTCAATATGTCAAATTGGTCTTCATTATTTACTGCTTTTTAGTATATAAGTGTTAGTAATCTTTTTTTTCTTAAATAAACAGTCCATAAAATTCATAAAATAAACTACTAGATAAACTGTGCATTGACAGATGCACAAAACAACAGCAGTCAGTGGAGCCTCACCAGTCACTTCTCTCCACTCAGGTTAGTCATCCATTCCAGTCACCAGTTTTAGACCATAATGTGAAATAAAAGTTACCACAAAATGAGTAGTGAGATAACCATTCACCGTTATGATATCAAAGGCTACATTACAGATGTTAGAAGACGGGTAGTGAACACAACCAGCACCCCACAGCCCCGCATGGCTGGTGTTGGGGTGCGGCCGCAGGGGCTACCACACCAGACCCCCATCTTCACCCCCAGGCCCATAATAACGCCTCAGGCCACACCAGTCAGACCAGGTAAACTGCTTTGTGTTATATATTTATGGACACAGTTACTGACCTAGAAGGTACTATTGTGTCAGACTTTGAGCGTCTCCCTCCAGCAGTCCCTTACTGCTTTACTTAATCCTTTACCATGAACTGATTGAAGATATTTAGTTGAACCACACAAAAGAGTAAAATACCTTTCTTTGTCCTTTGTTTTCTGTAGCTATCTCACCAAATCCAGGCCACTACTGAGAGTTTGGCTGCAATTATTTGTCTGCTGTTCTTTGGATTTCTTTTCTTATGCCATAGTATTATAGCAAGAGACCTAAGCTCTTATCACTTAAGCTTTTAGTCTTATGCTCACTGAGTTTTAGCTGTAGCATACAGTGAATATAATAAAATTTTACTGTTTGACTAATTTTTCTGTTTTAACAATGCTCCCTAGCCTAATGCCTGAGATACAGTTCTATAAGCCTAACGTAGAGTGAGGATGTGTTGGCATTGCAGTGGGTGGTGTGGGTCCCTTGAGGTCAGTTCCAGCGTTGGGCTCCCCACCCGGCCCTCCAGGACCCAGACTAGGCCTGACCTCCTCTGCCCAGGTGTCCTCCCTCCAGACTCCAATGCCCCGTCAGTGTCCCATCTGCTGGTCCTTCATGTGACAACCTGATGGCTGTCATTTAATTCTCGTAGATAAAAAAAGTGAAAAAATACATTCCATCAAAATTTATCACATTCTGCAAATATACTACTGCTGGTATATTCTTGTGCAGTATTTTATGTACATTTTCAAAGCCATTATTTTAAATACATTTGCATAGTATTATAATTATGAAGTACTATTCTTCAGAATAATTAAATTCAATGCCTGACCCTTAACAAGCAAGAACTTGTTTGCATTCATTAGATATTTAATTATTTACACTTAGAACTTAATAAGAGATCATATGGTATTTAATGATAATTGGCCATTCAGCATAAATATTTTTTTGTGTTACTACAAAATTTGCATATCAGCAAGAAAGCTTGTAAACATGTGTCCATTTCTATAACAGGTGGAGAAGTGGTTAGGGGGGAGGGTGGCCCCCCCGGGCCCCCTATGCCGCGGCCAGTGCTTCCCCGCGAGAGAGGTTACCTGGATCGCTTCATAGAGTACTTGGTGGGTGACGGCCCCGCCAACCGCTTTGCCTTGGTGTGCCGGCAGTGTGAGTCGCACAATGGCATGGCCCTCAAGGATGAATTCCAGTACCTGGGTGAGTAAAGATTATCTCTTCTATTCTCTTCCCCCTCTGATTTGAATGACTTCATTTGAATAACCATTGTAGAAGAACCACTTTTTTCAAATATATATATATGAAGCTATAAGTAACAGAGTCAGCCAAACACCAATTGAAGAAAAATGCACATATGGACTTCTTTCTTGCTGCATCATAAACAGATTATTCATAATTTTTGCCAGGGACTTTTGCACACAAGATTATTGATAGTTCTCCATTGTTGCAGCTTTCCGGTGTGCTTACTGCTTCTACTGGAACCCTGCCCGAAAGCAGCGCCCCTCAGCCCCCCGCCTGGAGGACCTGGCTCCCCAGCTGCCCCCTCCCCTGCCCACTACTCAGGACCAAGATGAAGAGGAGGAGGAGGATCAAGAATCATCATCAGGTGAAGAAGAGGAGGAAGAAGAAGAAGGAGGTGCAGAAGGTAAGGTGTTAATTCAGTGAAGTTACAAAATGACAACATTTTCTTGCTGTTACTGCAAAATGTAATCTTAGGTCATTATGTAAAAATGAATGAGGGTCAAAAAATGACAATGAATGTATTTGGCATCCTACAAAGAGCTGATTGGCATTATTACAGTAGATATGGTAAAACCTGAACATTATCATCCCCTACAATGGCTGCCATTTCCACAGAATCTGAAAGCAACAGCTCTGGTGAGGAGGAGGAGGGCCCAGCATCCTCAGAGATGTCTAGCACCAAGGCCACATCAAGTCAGGAAGGTGAGTTGCCTTGGGAATGTAGTAATGAGATTCAGTTGACTGACCATCATTAGGTGACATCATCATGACAAATATGATGCATATCTGGCCGGGCAAACATTCCAAAAAAACTGGAGTAATCGAATGATGCCCCTGGGTGTTGTAAGGGTAACGAGTCGGATAGGACCCCATGCCTTAGGTACATGATCCTAATTTGCCTCTATAGGTATTATGCTTTCAGTGGCTCTACCTTGCCACCCTCCCTAGGGAGTAACAGTTAGTCAGTGATGATTTATGTAGTTCATGTGAACATATCTTTAAATCAATTAAACTGAAATTGCTTATCAGACTCAGTTAAACAAAATTAGAGTTTAACTAATTTATATTGAATAACCAGGTCAACTTTACAGAATTATTTTAATTTTGAGATCCAGTTAGCTCAGGTGCAGAATGTTGTCATCTGCAGTATTTTTTTTACAAGGGCTGTGGATATTTGTGTTGTAGAGTCAGGACTGATCTAAGAGCAGCGCAAACAAAGCAGCTGCATTGTGTCCCTCACCCTCACATATATAAGTTGGCTGCACCATTCTGAAATATTAGAGCATGCTGAAAGAGGTCATGATAACATTACTGCCTTGGACCCCACACTTGGTAGGACTGCCCTGTATATAGGATGACTTTCTTCTCAAGCAAAGAATAGCTACCAGCTTGAAGCCTGCCTGACAGGTGTGTGCTGTGCTCCACCACCAGGTTCTCTGGAGGATCTGGCCAAGTCAACACCATCATCTGACCCAACCACTTCAGATGACCACCCGCCACCTTCAGGGGATGCAGCCTTAGGGTCAGCTGGCCTCACCTCCTCCTCCACAACTCCACCCTCCTCCACTAATGAGGCAGAAGAAACCGAATAGAAGTTTCCAGTCATTGATCTGGACTGAGGCTGTGACTCAGTTAATAATACACCAAGTGAAGTGTTCTTGTGTTGCTGTTGTCTGTCCACCTCCCAAGCTTGTGTTCCTTTGTAGACTGCTTCATACCTGACATTTTTGGACTCTTCTCCAGGTCTTGGTACCCTCAGGAAAACTGGGCATATACATCCTTTTCTGCACATCACTGTCTGTTTTGACTTCATCCACTTCCCCAACTCTCAGATCTAGTTACTTGCTTGTAAATGTACTTAATTTCCTTTTCTCCTATTTTTGGCATCATAGAATTATGCCTTTAGTGAAGTGTTGGCTTTTGCACAAAACATTACATAGTAGCCACACATTCTTTCATAATTTCTATCATCAGGAATCTTCCACTGATCTCTCACTGCCAGTATTTTCTAATCACTTCTTGTACATGACAGTGCCGAGCCATGTGCCGGCACTCGTTAAACTTTAAGAGGAATCTTTGAATCTGCCATTCTTGCAACATTTGGTGTTTGGTTCAAGCCAGTATATGTTTCTCTTTCCTCCCAGATGTTTGGGTGCCAAGGAGTTTGTCAGTCATTATATCTTGAGTGATAGATATTTTTTTTTTATTTAGAGAGTAAGTAGCTAAACAGGTGTTTCCAAGAAAATGCAGACCGTTTTATTATTGTGTGTAATGTCTGCCTTTTTCTGTTGCTCACAAGCAGGTGCTATTAGTGTGTTTGGTGACAGCTGCACCCTGACTTACAGATTATGAAAGGTAATGCATAGCCAGATAAAACATACGGTTATTTGAACCACTTCATACTAATTGGACTGTTTGTGTTCAGTATTACTCAAAGTCTTCACTCATAGGAAAATATGCTTTAACATGATATTTTTCCAAAAGTAACTGTGTGCCCAGTAGTTAGCAGGAACAAGTATTGCCTGTTGAGATTTGCATACTGTGCTGTACAATACAGGCAAGTGTTTGTTATTGTTAGCTTTAGTAAACTATTACTTTCATACTGAAGGAATATATTTTGTAACCTTATAAAAACTCACATGTATTGTACTACTGGCCCCTAAATAATGATCATCATGAGGACCTTGCTTAAGGCATTAGAAGTGTTATAAAGTGTTGGGCTGGTGTCTCATGAAACAAGAAAACATATTTAAAGAAAAGTTAGGCTGTATTAATGTAAAATGTTGCCTTTCCTTTGTGTTACATGTAAAGGAAGTGGGTCAATTAATGATGAAATGAAGACATGTATTCATAGATATTTTAAAGTGAGTCTGAATACTGTCATGAGAATTTATGGCTAATGTTCCTTGGGTTCATATTCTATTCAACCAGAGGATAGTGACGAAATGATAGATTCTTAAAGGTTAAATTATTAATATTTACATCGTCTCTAAACAGAACTAAAATACTGATACTTTAATGAATTATATAGAATCTCATACAAGTCAACATTACTTTACACATCCTTTAACAATAACTTTTATAGATTATATCTTGAGAAAGTTCTTTGCACCTTCTACTTTCCTACTTTCTATGGTTACAACTAAGGCATGGACAGTAGTACGGGCTTAAGTGCCACTGCCACCTAACCACAGCTGCCAGCACTACATATTTCAGTTTGGTTTCCTTACTCATGTTATTTGTTCCCTTCTGCAAATATTGGTAAGGTCTAATAAGCAGTTGAAATTTGTTGCTCCCAAATCATCTACAGCTGAATGTTGACTTATCTTTATGCCTGCACCTCTAAAAACAATCACTTGAGTCATTACAACCGTGCATGCCTAAATTGTAAATTGCACACCAAGCTTACACTGTGGAAAGAAATATTGCTGATGATAAATTACTTATCCTGACAATGTAATCCTGCCATGGTAATATGACACAGATAAAACTACTAAAACATATCACAGATTCTTTCATCATGACAATACTTAAGAGAAACAATATGTACAAGCAATGGAACTCGTTACTAACACCACTATCCTTCTTACAACAGATGATTTTTTAAAGTTTCTGCATCTTCATGACAGAAGGAACTGGGGAAAGAATAGTTTGATTCATACTTTCTATTTCTCCTAAATATCTAGTCTACACACACACACACATGCGCACACACACACATTAAATATTATAAAGACTGTAATTTAACAATGTATAACAACAAGGAAACATTAAATCTAACTTACATGAAAATTATTTACACCGCCATAATTGTTTACAGCTTCTAACTATCACCATCATTACTCTTTTCTTTACCAGGCACAGTCACAGTTAAAAAGAAATGCAAACCATCAGCTAATTAGAAAGGCTTATAAAGGGTTGACACTGGCTGCTACACCCACTTGACTCTCCACCTATCTTGGTAAGTCAGTAACCTTCAGACTGATGGATTATAGTTCAGTAAACGACTGACATCTTATGCCCATATTCTTAAATGTATCAGGCTCCCATTATGGCTGTTTCCCAAGGTCATGGAGAAGATTAACTAGGTCTTCATGGGTATAAAACTATTACTGGCATCACAAGGAAGTCAATGAAAACCCCAGCAACTTCTACGAAAGTCTTTTCAAACAGGTGAACTGAGGTGCCAAAACGTTTAAAAATAACGGCATTAGACCCTTCAGAGAGCAGGTAAGTCTTACTGTAGGATGAGCTGCACATGTTCAGCTTATTTAGTCTTCCTTCTCATTTATCTAAAGGTATTGACTAACACTAATAAATGCTGTCTACACATGGGAAATGATTGGAAAACTTCTCATCAAGAAATATGATCTTGAATGATGAACACAACTAGATGACATGAACAGCTATGTCACATCCTTGAGAAATGTCTAGAATCAGCTACATGATACTCATCTGCATCCATATATATGTATTTGGTCTTGAGGTATAAAACAACACCGACAGAACTTGTCTATATTGAGTGAATCCTCAAAAGCTACATAGATGAAACACCACTCACATACCATGCTACTGGAACCCTTGTCAGGACCTTAGTCTAGGTCCATCTTGAGCAAGGCTTCGGCCTGTCTGTTGTAGACCCGTGACTCCTTCATCTTGCCAAGAGCTTGCTTGAAGTCCACTGACGTGATGGGTCTCAAGGACTCAGTGTCTGAGTGTTTCCCATTACTTGTAGCGTTTGCCACTTCAGGCCTGCAGATACAGAAGGACTTTAAATTAGAAAGCTCATTTAGCATATCAAGAGGAAATCAACATCATTAGTCATCACTTGTCCCCTGCAGGGCAAAGGCCTTTCCCAAAGCTTCCCACCCTTCCCTCTCTAATGTTATTATACTTCATTCTGCTCCTGCAACAAGTAAAAACAACATAATGAATATTATTATTTTATTTTAATATCTATATGCTCTAGCATCAGATCATAACTCATTATAAGAGGTGGCCATAGTGAGAGTTGCCATTTTTCCTGGCCACATAAACTGTTCTTGAAATTGCTCAAAAACTACCAGGAATACTAAACCAGTAAAGTATTTTTGGAACTGATAGCAGTAATAAAAATCAACACTATAGTCGGTTCAACGAGAGCTGGCAGAGATTTTCCTTCAGGGGTGGACTCGTGGACTTGGCGTCATTGCTTGAGTGGCGGTCTCCACACCACTCATTGGCTGTTTTTTACTAGATCTAAGCTGCGGCTTAAAATCAACACTATTGGTATATAAATGTAGTTATTCTTATAATCGCTCTTCCTTATGGCTATTTATTAGCTTATTATCCACAAAATGTAATATTAGAAACATATTTCAGGAATAATGACAGGACGATGAAAGAAATGAGAAGGTTCTTGCGTTAGGCCAATGTTTCCGTTATGACTCCGTAGCATCACTACACATTATGAATAAACCAGGTCTAAAAATATACCAAAAATCTTACAATAAATGGGTTAATTAATTAGACTAGCCTAGCACTTTGCAGTGGTAAAAAGTAGTAAAAAAAAGTCTAGCCTCAACAGTCACTCGACATGTCCGTTTACGTGCAGTTCTGACTTAGTTTTGTTATGAATGTCGTTTCAGATTAATTTATAATAGTTCAAAAGGCACATACTTATCAATAAAGATATTATTGCATTAGTTTTTATCAGTGCAATCTGTTACCTTACAACTCACAAAGGGTTTTGGTAGGAATACAAAGTCAATTTTATGCACATTAGAATAAGTTAAGATTTGGCCAATGAGTGCACAGTACCATCACCCATGCAATGATACCAAGTCCGCGAGTCCACCCCTGAAGGAAAATCTCCACCAGCTCTCGTGGAACCGACTATAGCACTGCCCACCTATGCTAAAATTACAATATGGAACACATCCGCTGTTGTTTCTTTCTTGACAGTTTCAAGAAGCATCAACAATATGACATGTCAGCCTTGAACTTGTGTTGCTTTTATCACTTACTCTGAGTCTAAGAGGTGTGGCCGATGAAGCGGAAGCAGTTCGACACAACTCCATCAGATCTGAACCTGAGAAGCCTTCTGTTTGCCTGGCCAGGCTGGCAATATTGGTGTCCTCCCTCACAGACTCCTCACGCAGCACCAGGCGCAGAATATCCTCCCGTTGCTCCACTCCCTGACAATACAAAAAAAGATTGATCATCTCCACACAGCACTACCACAATCTATCTCTCCCTTATGCAATAATAAATTAGAACTGACATTAGTATGTTTAAAAACAGTAAACTAAAGCTTCACTTAGTATTGATAATGAAGACTTGTGAATATTTTTTTCTGAGGCAGATGTAATTTCTTAGTGGTCCCTTCTATGTAAAGGTGTCTTTATACTCCCCTCCTGAAATAGTCCAAATCTTAGGAAGGAGGAAGTATTGTAAAAGGAAGGAAATTATTAAAAGTGTTGCCCTTCCTAACCAGTACAAGTTCACACGGCTGACCGGCAAAGGTATGTGGAAGGCAGCTGGCATTCGGCGCAAGATGGCGCGGTCAACATCCTGGGGTCTGTTGGTGGCCCCCATGACCACCACACAGCGCCCGTGATCGGTGGCCAGGCCGTCCCACTGCTGCAGGAACTGGGCCTTCATCATGGCTGTGGCCTCGTGGTCTCCCGTGGCCCTCACCCGTAGGAAGGAGTCTGTGGAGGGGATTATGTTTCTTTTAATGATAGAAGGAGATATGTGAGAAAGAAAGTATTACTGAAAATTGAGGTGGAAAGCAAAAGGGAAATAGGGAGATTGAAAAGAAAATTCCAAATTTGCATGGATGATAGTGGAAGGAGATACACATGGCTGAGAGGAAAACTGTCTAGAATTGGTGACCTCACATTATAGTAGGAAACGTCAGGCAAAGGAATAAATAAAATGAAAGAGTCCCCACATATTGGTATTACCAAGAAAACAGATGCCAAAAAACTTGAAATTAAGTTGCATTATATGTTTTGGCACAGAGTTATGACTCCCCTCAAGACAAAATTTTGGTAGTACATAATATAGGGGTGTATAGAGAAAAGAAGTGTGCACAAACTACAAATACAAAGTATGTATGTAGGTTTTTCTTTTTAATGGTATAGGATAAATCAAGAGCTAAATGAAATATTAGTAAAAAGCCAGCAATTCTTTTCTTACAGGAAAGGAAGCAGCTCAAGGGCAAAACACAAGGGGAAAGACACTGCTGCTATAGAGAAAACAAACGGAAATTTAGTAAAAAAAAAATTAAGGTTTTGCTGAACAGTCACTGCCAGTTACCTATTTCGTCGACAAAAACAATGCATGGCTCCAGCTTCATGGCCAGCGAGAAGACAGCTGAGGAGAGCTTCTGGGACTCTCCGTACCACTTGTCTGTGAGTGATGCCACATCCAGGTTGATGAAGCGTGCACCCGCCTCCTTGGCCACCGCCCTCGCCAGCAGGGTCTTGCCACAGCCGGGAGGACCATGCAGCAACACTCCTTCAGGGTGGAACAACACAACACAATCAGGGCCAGTATTAGACACAAGTGATATGTGCAACTGCATGGGACCCCTTTGAAGTAGGGGCCCAAAATATTTATCAATATGTAAATAATAATTAATATTTGGGACATTTAAGTTGGTGAAATTATACTAAATAAATACAGCAAGGAATCTATTAGTGTACTTCCTTTTAAGGCCCCCCAGAAGACTACCGGTATGCTAATTTTATTTTCCATATTAAACAGTGAGAGCTCAAGTTCATTATGTCATTTTCTTTCTTTTTTGTTTCCTATACATATTAATCTGAAGTAGCAGTATGTCACTTTCATATTCACATCAGTTGTTACATGTCATTCAACTTATTTATATATTATCAATCATGCAACACTTCCTATTTTTTGTATTTCCTTTATACATATACATTGTTAAACAGTCCATCAAGCCAGTGTCAATTTTAGTGGACTGCTTGCTGCCTAGTGCTACTGGGCATGGTGGCCATAGAGTTTACCAGATCAGTATTGTATGCATATTACTCTGAAGTTCATTAATATTTTTTTTACACTATACCTCCAGCAAGAATCCTGTTCTCTAAACACCCCCCACTCCCCCACCCTCCCTCCTGGGCAGCATCAACTTCAATACCAACCTCAAGTATGTGTCATCTAAGCCCCACCCACTCCCTCACCCTCTCTTCTGGGCAGCAGTGACCACCTCCAAACTCTTTTTACAAATATCATTTTTCACTGTTTAGGTTACCTTTTCCATGAAAAAACTAAAATAACCCAAGCCAATCAGCGACAAGTCCAGGAAGTGGGCGGGGCTCAGGCAAAAGGAAACTGACTTTACTAACATATCAGCCAACCATCCCATCTATGTACCTATCTACCACTCTCACCTTTAGGAGGCTGAATGAGCTTGGAGTTCTGCAGGCGGTTGCGCTGCTGGATGGGGAGGATGAGGGTCTCCCGAAGCTCTTGGATGATGGATGAGAGGCCAGCCACATCCCGCCAGGAGGTGGTCAGCTGAGTGGGCTCAACCAGCTGACTGGCGATCATGAGTTCATACTCACTTAACTGAAAGACAGACGACCATGTGATGATGAGCTTATAAAAAGGTCTGAACTTTATACAAGACAATACCCTGAACAGTAAAGAGAAGCAGTGTTCTATTATCTGATCCATAGAACATAAGCAAACAAACCTTATTGCAGATATGAAAAAAGACAAGCCAAGGGCAACAATAACAAATCAGTAAATCAAGACTACAAAAGAAAGGTGATCCAGCCCTTTCCAACCCAAATAAATAGGCAAGGCATTAAGTAACCATTACAAAGATGCTAACCTGTAAACACCATTAGCATCGACATTGAACTAAGGAGTAATAATCACTTCAGTGTGTGAATCACTTTCCAGGAGCATTAGGCTAGTGTCACACATTCACAATCTTGACTCCCAGCGTTAGAAAATGTCGCGCTGCCAGACGTACATTACGACCTTTGTAAATAGATCCCTTTATGTGCTGACAATTGCCGATGTTGAGATATTGTTGAGATGGACACCCAACGGTCGTGGTTGATTACCGACGAGTGACAGATGTCGGGGAGGGCACCGATTGTTTTGAAATTTCCAAAACTGTTGGCATGAGGCCTGACATCAGGAGGCACCAGGAGTCAAGATCGTGAATGTGACACTAGCCTTACAATCTGTCATCTATCACAATGCAGTGTGCCAGAAATACTCACAGTGACCTTCTCTTTGATCCCAAGCCTGCGCATCACTTCTTGGGCCTGGAATGGAAGAGAATTTATTGGTTCAAATGTTTGTATGCGATGGAGGTGCAATAAGAGGACTTTGAGATTTCTATATAGATGCACCGAACTGTGGAATGGCCAAGACAGGGAGACAAACCAGTCTATAGTGAAACCAGATTGGAAAGATCATTTTTGTGTTGGCTTACATAAGTTCTTTCCTCCCTGCTGCTCTGCCACACAGTCCCAACACCTGTCTTTACCTCTCAGATGTTAGCTATAGGCAACATATATGAGGAAGAAATAGGTGTTGGGACTGTGTGGCAGAGCAGCGGGGAGGAAAGGACCCGCAGGAGCCAACACAAAAACGATCTCGCCAATCTGGTTTCACTATAAAACCTTCAATAGAATGAAAGCCAAGTCTGACTAATCAATACAGGGACAAGACCCAGCAAGCATAGCTCATACACACACAAATGCACACACGCACACATATACTACAGGATGGAGAGACAGACAGGCAACAACACAACACCTTTTTCTTTGCATCCTTCTTCTGCTTTGAGGTGGGGTCCATGGCTGACACGAGCAGCTTCACCGTGAAGTACGACGCAGCGGTGGCAAAGGCCAAACGCACCAGTAGGGAGAGCACCTCACCGCGCCCCAACTCTCCCCCTCGCTCCATTGCCGCCCCCAGGGTGAGCACCATCAGTTAGCTGCCACAACCAACACACCCTTGGAACAACACCTGGTGGGCACAAAATGGTAAATTATTAAACAAAATCTCGCAGCATTTTCTCAAATAAACTGGTAAGTATACTGACACAGAATGGAGCCTACAGTAGTAGAATGATTAGAATAAATTGGTTCTCTGAAATTCTAGGAAACTCAAATTTGGTGTTTATTGCTTTTAAATCTAGCTTTGATTTCCCACCAATATTGATGTTCAAAATCACAAATTCCGATTGAATTTTCTTAGGATATAGTTGAAAAAGTGGAAAAAAGGTTAAAAATCCCTTTCAATTATAATCATATCTTCCCCTCCCCTCAGTGGCGAGTAAAAATAGTCAATTTTCAATAACTATTATCATAAAGATTTGTATAAGTAATTCACAAACCCTCCCAAGACTACCTTTCTTATCATGGAGAATTCATTATTATGAACCCCCTCTTCGTCAGGAGCAATGAGCCATGGATCAGCCCTTTTTTAACTAACCGATTCTTACTGCATAAACAACATACAGAACAGAAACAGAAACCCATTTTTTGATCCAGTGCCCAGCTTATGCAAATGAAAGAAAGAAGATATTGTAAACAGAAAGACTCACTACAGAGGAAGAAGGACATAATTAGAGATCTGTTATTTAAAGAAGAGCTGATCGAAGAAACCAAGCCAGTGATATATGAAATGTGGAGAAAGAGAGAACAACAAAGAAAAATTCTAGACGCGACCAACTGAAGAGCTGAAAACTGACCAGTGAAGATCATCAGGGAAGCGCCGATACAAAGGCCAAGCTTCCCGAACGACACCTGACCTGACCTGACCACTGGAGGGATAGGTGTAATTCTGAAAAAATACCCAGGATACCATACATATAAGTAATGACCACCTACTATAACAAACAGGCCATATCTTCCTGTCATGTCACGCGGGACTGGACCATGAGCTCGAGGTCATGTGTAGGGACGTGTGGCATACCTGTCATGTCAGGAGATAGGCCTACTGCGTCGTCTGCTGCCCTTTACTAACCGCCCTTTTTCTGAATCTTGGCCTCTCTTTACCTCTGTACTTACCTCTGCTTCACTTACTTACAAGGGCAGAGCTACAAGATGGCCTCAAGGGCTCTGGAGGGCCACACTCCCTGATGGATAAGTTAACCTCGTGTATGGGAAGTCAAGAAACTGGCGTCGTCTGCTGCTCTGTAATGTCCCACCAGTAGCAACTATTAACCACTTCTTACCTTTCTGAACTATGCGGCGTGTGTCCCTCCTGCCGCCCTAACCTTTGCAACAGTTCTCAGCCTCGGAAAATACAAGACACCCTCGTGATGGAAGGAATTATAAGCCACGCGCCGCCCTTGCTCTGTGCCTCGGCCGGACGTAAACAATGATGAAAGCAGCAACACTTGTCTTCTGCAGGGGCGGAGGCAATATTTATCTACCTTCTACCTCACTCAGCAAAGAAATTAAAGAAAAAAGATGCGTTGTATTCATTTTTGTAATTAAAAGGAAGCTAGGACAGACATATTGATGGATAGATACATATGTGGTACGTACTGGCGTTCATGGGGACTCGTTAATATTTAGGTAATTAATAGCTATACCTTAAAATCAGATCATGAATTAACTCTATTTACTCGATCTATTTACTATATTTACGTAAACAATGATGAACGCAGCAACACTTGTCTTTTGCAGTGTTTGAGGGGCGGAGGCAATATTTATCTACCTTCTACCTCACTCAGCAAAGAAATTAAAGAAAAAAGATGCGTTGTATTCATTGTTGTAATTAAAAGGAAGCTAGGACAGACATATAGATGGATAGATACATATGTGGTACGTACTGGCGTTCATGGGGACTCGTTAATATTTAGGTAATTAATAGCTATACCTTAAAATCAGATCATGAATTAACTCTATTTACTCGATCTATTTATGTAAACAATAATGAAGGCAGCAATACTAATTTATTTGTCTTCTGCAGGACGTGTTTGAGGGGCTGATCGAGGTAATACGTGTCTACCTCACTCAGCAAAGAAATTAAAGAAAAAAGTTGCGTTTTATTCATTGTTGTAATTAAAAGGGAGCTAGGACAGACATATAGACAGATAGATACATATGTGGTGGCGTTCATGGGCGACTCGTTAATATTTAGGTCACAATAACAACAACATTATTACATTCTCGGCCATTACACATATATTCAATGAAGATGGACCACATATAGTTACATGATAGACCAGTGATTGATTGATTGATAGTATATACACGTACCCCTATATACCAGCTTATTAACTACTTTACAATATATACCATCAACCTGGGGTCTTTTCTGTAGGGTAATGCCAGCTAGCTCTGTCTAATATAACAAACTACCACATATAAATTTATTACCAAGTTTCCAAAGTATGGGTGCTAAAATATGCATGAACAATGAGGGTTATGCTATAATATGTTAATTGGGAATCCCTTCTTTATAGGCTACCTTCCCTAATTATACAAATGAATTATTGACTGATTGATTGATAGTTTACTGTTACAGGTATATACAACAAAGGAGAAAGTCGAGCTTCAAATAAGTAATATACGTATAGTCTCCTTGGTTTCATCAGTCCGTCATCGGCGTCTAAGCGACCTAAACAACATGGAGGTGGCAGATCTGCTCAGCGAAACTTGCGCTCCCGAGGACTTACAGGTATTTCCTCGTTACATCTTCTTTGGCATATATATTCCTCATTGTTACCTGGCACATATATTAACCGCGGAGTCCCTGGAATTAGGCCCTTATTCCTTTTTTCGAGCGTTGTTGTAACTGCGAACTCGCCTTCTGTGGGGTGATTCATCGATGTCTGACCTGATGATGCAATTTGCTCACCTTGAATGGTTGCCTTCTGCTGTATGGTATTGTTTTCCCTCTGCTGTATGGTATTGTTTTCCCTCTGCTGTATGGTATTTCTTTCCCTCTGCTGTATGGTATTGTTTTCCCTCTGCTGTATGGTATTGTTTTCCCTCTGCTGTACGGTATTGTTTTCCCTCTGCTGTATGGTATTGTTTTCCCTCTGCTGTATGGTATCGTTTTCCCTCTGCTGTACGGTATTGTTTTCCCTCTGCTGTATGGTATTGTTTTCCCTCTGCTGTATGGTATTGTTTTCCCTCTGCTGTACGGTATTTCTTTCCCTCTGCTGTATGGTATTTCTTTCCCTCTGCTGTACGGTATTGTTTTCCCTCTGCTGTATGGTATTGTTTTCCCTCTGCTGTACGGTATTGTTTTCCCTCTGCTGTATGGTATTGTTTTCCCTCTGCTGTATGGTATTGTTTTCCCTCTGCTGTATGGTATTGTTTTCCCTCTGCTGTATGGTATTGTTTTCCCTCTGCTGTACGGTATTGTTTTCCCTCTGCTGTATGGTATTGTTTTCCCTCTGCTGTACGGTATTGTTTTCCCTCTGCTGTATGGTATTGTTTTCCCTCTGCTGTATGGTATTGTTTTCCCTCTGCTGTATGGTATTGTTTTCCCTCTGCTGTATGGTATTGTTTTCCCTCTACTGTACGGTATTTCTTTCCCTCTGCTGTATGGTATTTCTTTCCCTCTGCTGTATGGTATTTCTTTCCCTCTGCTGTACGGTATTGTTTTCCCTCTGCTGTACGGTATTGTTTTCCCTCTGCTGTACGGTATTGTTTTCCCTCTGCTGTATGGTATTTCTTTCCCTCTGCTGTATGGTATTGTTTTCCCTCTGCTGTATGGTATTTCTTTCCCTCTGCTGTATGGTATTTCTTTCCCTCTGCTGTATGGTATTTCTTTCCCTCTGCTGTATGGTATTGTTTTCCCTCTGCTGTACGGTATTGTTTTCCCTCTGCTGTACGGTATTGTTTTCCTTCTGATGTAGGGTATTGTTTTCCCTATGCTGTAGGGTATTGTTTTCCCTCTGCTGTACGGTATTGTGTTCCCTCTGCTGTCTGGTATTGTTTTCCCTCTGCTGTAGGGTATTGTTTTCCCTCTGCTGTATGGTATTGTTTTCCCTCTGCTGTACGGTATTGTTTTCCCTCTGCTGTACGGTATTGTTTTCCCTCTGCTGTACGGTATTGTTTTCCCTCTGCTGTATGGTATTGTTTTCCCTCTGCTGTATTGTTTTCCCTCTGCTGTCGGTATTGTTTTCCTTCTGCTGTGGTATTGTTTTCCCTCTGCTGTATGGTATTGTTTTCCCTCTGCTGTACGGTATTGTTTTCCTCTGCTGTATGGTATTGTTTTCCCTCTGCTGTACGGTATTGTTTTCCCTCTGCTGTACGGTATTGTTTTCCCTCTGCTGTACGGTATTGTTTTCCCTCTGCTGTATGGTATTTCTTTCCCTCTGCTGTATGGTATTTGTTTCCCTCTGCTGTACGGTATTGTTTTCCCTCTGCTGTACGGTATTGTTTTCCCTCTGCTGTACGGTATTGTTTTCCCTCTGCTGTATGGTATTGTTATCCATCTGCTGTACGGTATTGTCTGTCCACTGCTGTAGGGTATTGTTTTCCCTCTGCTGTACGGTATTGTTTTCCCTCTGCTGTATGGTATTGTTTTCCCTCTGCTGTACGGTATTGTTTTCCCTCTGCTGTATGGTATTGTTTTCCCTCTGCTGTACGGTATTGTTTTCCCTCTGCTGTAGGGTATTGTTTTACCTCTGCTGTACGGTCTTGTTTTACCTCTGCTGTAGGGGATTGTTTTCCCTCTGCTGTATGGTATTGTTTTCCTCTGCTGTATGGTATTGTTTTCCCTCTGCTGTATGGTATTGTTTTCCCTCTGCTGTATGGTATTTTTTTCCTCTGCTGTATGGTATTGTTTTCCCTCTGCTGTACGGTATTATTTTCCCTCTGCTGTACGGTATTGTTTTCCCTCTGCTGTACGGTATTGTTTTCCCTCTGCTGTATGGTATTGTTTTCCCTCTGCTGTATGGTATTGTTTTCCCTCTGCTGTATGGTATTGTTTTCCCTCTGCTGTATGGTATTGTTTTCCCTCTGCTGTACGGTATTGTTTTCCCTCTGCTGTACGGTATTGTTTTCCCTCTGCTGTACGGTATTGTTTTCCCTCTGCTGTATGGTATTGTTTTCCCTCTGCTGTACGGTATTGTTTTCCCTCTGCTGTACGGTATTGTTTTCCCTCTGCTGTATGGTATTGTTTTCCCTCTGCTGTACGGTATTGTTTTCCCTCTGCTGTAAGGTATTGTTTTCCCTCTGCTGTAAGGTATTGTTTTCCCTCTGCTGTATGGTATTGTTTTCTCTCTGCTGTACGGTATTGTTTTCCCTCTGCTGTATGGTATTGTTTTCCCTCTGCTGTATGGTATTATTTTCCCTCTGCTATACATCATTATTTTTCCACCTCAAGCTTCTCTGTGTATGTCATTATTTGCCCTCTGCTGTCCATTATTATTTCCCCACTTAGAGTTTCCCACTACAGTATGTTATTATTTTCCCGCTTCGAGCCTTCTGCTGTACATTATATAAGCTTAATACTGAAGAAAAAGGAGGAATGGAGAGTAAAATGCCGCATATAACTTAGAATGGTAGGGAACTAGGGATCATGGATTAGGGATAGACAAAGGCTGATTTATTTTATTCTTTATTTTTTATAATAGAGTAAGAAGTTTGGTTAAGATTGGTTTCATTAGCACGCTGATATCTCTTCTCCTACTTAATCAATTGCTCTTCTGTTGTCATATATGTATTCTGCTAATACGACTCAGTCATTTGCATTGATAAGCTAACATACAAGCACACAAAAAGACAAGCTTGTATCAAATACCATAGCCACATCATGCTCGAACGATCTATGGTTTTTCAAATTCATTGATTGATAGCTCATTTCAGGTATATTAAAAGACATCTGGCTCTGCAAGTGCATATAAAGGATATCTTAATAATTTAAGGCATGTGAATAATGATTAATAATCGAAATAACATGAAATAGTAAATAATAACTGTTGAATGTGGTGCTAGGCTATTTATTAATATTAGGCTACCCATGCTGTTTACATGCAACACATCAAAATTCCTTATGTATAGAGACTTACAGACTTGGATGTCACTTTATGTACCTGAGTGAGATGAAATATGGGTAGCTGAAAGGCTATGAATCATTCGAGTGTGATCAGACTATATTATTTGATATACAAATTGATCTTTCGTGTGCTTGTATGGTAGATTATTATCGATGCAAATCAGCATGTTGGCAGTTCATATAAAAAGACTTAAGGGTTTTTAGTATACACAAACATTCAAATATATCACTGAAAATATAAAGTTGATTGTCACTCAATCACAAACTAACAATGCGCAGGTGCCACAATTATGTTCGCGAGTGGACAGATGGAATGAAATGGATTATACACAGTATGGAGTGCACTAACATCAGACACTTCAACATGAATCAAATTTTTATGTTCGCTCAACCACTCCATGACCCATTACTTTTGCTGTTACATTCATACTCTTTCAAATACCATGACTTTACTCTTGCCTGTATTTACTTCCAACTTCCTCTTCGTATGTATACCATGTCAGATCCGTCTTCAATCCTCTGCATCATTCTTTTATCCTTTGCCAACAAGACTGTACTGTCTGCAAATAGCCCTGGCACCAAAAACTGTACTACGCTATATATTCTCAGGACATTGCATACGTCCTTCCAGTTAAGCATGTTATATGACTATCATCCATGGAAGCAAAAAACAGCTTCCTACCCTTTTCTAGGTATGTTTCTACTCAGATTTTGAGACTGAGATTATGAATTGCTTGCCTTCAATATTTACTTTTTTTCTCTGAATTGTTGATGCAATCATTGTTAATTGTGTGTAATTCAGTATTATGAAGTAGTGTTGTATTTTCAGATCTTTGAACGTAAATACAATGAAGAAATGTGTCAAGGAAAAGTCTCCAGTAAAACACAGTTTGAGTACGCCTGTTTCCTAGTCCGCAGCAAGTGAGTATATAAACTTAATGTTCATAGTCACAAAATTCTTCCCCCAAACAATCTTCCTTAGGGCCCCAAAAGATAAGAATTGATATTGTCTTATTATTTTGCATTCATGGTAGATGAGCCAAAGACTTAAGGAACATCCAGACCTCCGTTTGTACTTCCAGATACCCAGCAGATATTCAGCGAGGAATTGTGCTTCTCGAGGAGCTCTACAAACGCCCTGACGAGAGTGGGAACCGGGACTTCATCTACTATTTAGCAATAGGAAATGCCAGACTTAAGGTAATTAGATCAGGATATTGATGTTCCCTAAGCACTTAGTGTAATGATGAGTAATGTAATGTTACAGCTGAAGATAGTGAAAAAGGAGAGCATTAATTTATTTAGAGTCAGACTTTTCTCCCAAGTAACCTTTATTCTTCAAAAGATAAGTCTGACCTCTGAACAGAATATTTGTATTTTTGTGTGTGTGTTTGTTATAGTCTGTTCGCTTAAGCTAGATTCCTGGCGCTTAAGCAGGTTAGTAAGCTGGCAGCTGATTGGCTGCTCCGCTCTCCCGCTAACACTCATGTCGGACCACATCTTGCATGCACGAGTGAGACATGTTTCTTTATTATATGCCATAGCTCAACTCATATATGAGCTAGCCAGTTTTGGTTGACACCATCAGACTCAGCAGTGACTGTAGAATCAAGATGTATTTTAAAAACTCGACAAAACAAATAAGAAAATAGTATTACGATGACTTGAACCGTGAAGATGTTAAAAAAATGTTTATAACATGTTTTACTTATACTCACTGTTTTCAACAGTTGTTCATTGACTGCAGAAATATATTATTACATTACGTAGGAAAATTTCTCATGAACACGATAGTGTGATCAGAATGCAGTTAAAGCTCTACATATTGAAAACACAGAGTTATTTATAGCAACATTTCACTCGCCCCAACCATCATGGCGCTTGAGACACCCTGTATGATGATGTTAAAAAAATGAGTGTCGCGCGTCATGATGGTTGGGGCGAGTGACATGTTGCTGTATATCTCTGTGTTTTCAATGCCTGCAGGAAATCTAACAAGTTTAACAGACTATAGTGTTCTTTAGGACAGAACAAGATATAAAAAGATTAATTTTGGTCTTGATACCCCCATCTTGAAAAGTTTGTCAGGACTACTCAGCAATTATGAGCAAAGGTCCAGTTAGGCAAGTTCAAATGTATGCAGAGGTCCAGAACAGTATTGTAGCTGGACCCCAGGCTCCAGGAATTAAATAACTTGAAGGTCCTGGTGATGGATTCTTGCAGGTGTATTTCCTTGACTGACTGCGGGGCCAACGGTCAGTCCAGGAAATACACTTGCAACTCCACTGCCAAGACCATGTTATTTAATTATATTTTTTTTCTACTCCTGCAGCCTGGGGTCCACTTACAATACTCAGAAGGTCTGGATTCGGACCGTGGGCCGCCAGTTGAGTAGGCCTGGTTTAAGTTATTGGAAGGAGGAAATACAGATGAAGGAGGGCAGTTCCAGACTGTACCAGTGAAAGAGATGAAGGAGTAAAGATACTGGTTAACTCTTGCATTAGGATGATGGACAGTATAAATGTTGAAAATGCAGCCTGGTTTATCCTTATCTTTATTACAGGAATATGAAGCTGCTCTGAAGTATGCTCAGGGTTTGCTGCGAGTCGAACCAAGCAACAGACAAGTGCTTCAGCTTGAACAAAATATTAAGAAGAGAATGGAAAAAGGTAGCTAATTTTTTGGTGTAATTTCTTACATGTGTCAATTTGGACATTTTTTCTCCATAATATGTGTAGCTGCCAAGTAAACATATATACAAATGTATGTGAGTGTATGTAATTCTGATTCATATATAATTCACCATGGTCTGACCACACTGAACTTGTGATCCCTAACCACTAGTCTCTCCGAATGAGCTTTGGAGCTCTGGGAACAGTTGGAACCAAGTAATATTTTAGGAGACGTTCTCCCCCACAACCTCCCTCCTTTAACATGGTTCTGCTCTACATGTTTATTGCTTCCTCCTTTACTGAGTTCCCTTGATGTAATTCCAGTTACATCATTAATCATTGTCATTAATGTGTAATACTTCTTTTGTGTATTTTATTTACAGATGCCATTAAGGGAGCAGCCATAGCAGGCGGGGCCATCCTTGGTCTGGGGGCACTGGTGGGCCTGGGTGTGGCACTCGCCAGGAAGTAAATATTTTTACTATTTTCTAGAAACAGTCCAAAGAAATCATAGTCTTACTTAAATTACTTATATGAAGTGTTTTTAAAACAGCTCCGGCAATAATCACTCCATTTCTTTTTATTATGTATGTAAGCATATCATGTACAAAGGAAATGTCCTCCTCACTGTGATATGTATTATTTTACCCACTAGTGTAGGTTTAACCAGTGATACTATTATGGACATGATAAAAAGTACTGCTATGTTTTACTGTTTCCCAATCTTCCTTAAAATGTATGTACCGTATTTTGCGGCGTATAACGCGCACCCTAAACTTTAAGACAACAATTTCTGAAAAAAAATATTCAGTGGTTAAAATGCTCAGAAATATGTACGGTTAAGCAAGACTGATGATGTACAATTTCCTGAAATTCTTGATAACCCGTAAAGGACGGGGGTGTACCGTGAAATCGTTTTTTCCCGTATGGCAACGTTCTGACGCTCTCAAAAATTGGTCACTTTCCATTATCAATTTCACGGCTCTACCTAAGCCAGTTGCTTTAAATTTATAAGCATTCGCTTAATCCATCCTTCCTCTTCAGTCTGCCTCAAACCTGAAGTCTCTACTTCATGTGTTGTTTCTGTGGTGATGTGATGAAGTGCAGTAACTTTTAGGTCAGAGCAAGCTTGTGTTCTCAGTGCTACATAGATTCTGATTGGCAGCCGCCCTCCCCCTCCACACACTCGACCCCGCTACAAACCCCCTTCATTACCCTCATGTTCTCAACTTGATAACCCTGAAGGGTGGTGGGATGCATCCTCAGGGGCCTGAGTATCACTTCCACCATCACCGTAATGAGGTTGATCTACAGGATGGCCACCAAACTGAGGTTGCACAATAACGGTGCTCAGCCTTCCTGATAAGACGAGGGATTGGAATTCAATGCTGTTGATGTCACTGTCTTCACCACTAACACTGCTTTCAAAGCTTGAAAAAGTTACTTTCAGCTCTTTCCCAATTGCGCTCACACTGAGAGCTCTTTTGGGAGCAAGAGGAGTCGAGGTCACTGGCTGTGAACACTCGGGCGTGGATTCAGACACGGAAAATACGAAAAACTCTCCTGCCATTGTTACAGTAATGGAAACAATGAGAATGGCACGGAGAAGTTGTGTAGCAGCCTAGGAGTCACGCTGACCCAAACTTCAAAATTACGGCAGAAAAAGGCAGACCGAAAAAAAAAATTGTACCTTCGGCGTATAATGTGCAGAGGTAACTTTCTGGAATTTTTCAATTGAAAATGGTGCGCGTTATATGCTGCAAAATACGGTAATTGCTGCCCGATGAAGGTACCACCAGCAGTGTGCCAGATATGTGAATCTGTTTATTGTAGCCAACAACCAAATACACTTCATTATGCACTATTCTGAGCATTTATTCATTACTCTTACTTTAAAGATAAGCAAAAAGAAGCATATTAACTCAACATTAATTCTCTGCTATTGGTGCAAAACTAATGTAAATTGAGTCACAATGCCACTTATCAGTAACACTCATTTATCTATATATTGTTAATCAAGAGTGAATAATTGACGAAGTTACTCCTACTGGAAGTACTCATGTAATGAATTTCATACCTTTTGGCCATTAATCACTATCTGGCAGCTGATACTCAGTGGTGATTATTGACTAACATATTTTTATCTCATCCCTGGTAACACAGTGTCAGTGAAATTTGCCACACTGTAGGTTATTGGTTAAAAAGGTCAGTAATGTATATTTTATTTTACAGCGTAGGAGGCAGCTCTAAGGGGAGACAAAAATAGAGAAAAAAAGCCTGCTATTCACTGCTCCCGTAAGGAGGATGGGAGGAGTAAGGAAATGGGGATAAATAAATAAAAGTGTGAGCCATTGGATGGAAAGGTACTTTATGAAGCTGTAGCAGCAACTTAAGATATACAAAACTATAAGTTTTAACATTTGCAAATGAGAACTTCTGGGACACGAGCCTTGAAGCCCCACACCCCCACAACCCATTGTCAATTGTGTCAGATCAATCTGTGTGTCCATATATTGATATGAAGGACGTGCATCAAAAGTGGTGTTGTCTTTTACACCAATCACACCACTAAAACCATATATGAGAAAAAAAAAATCCAAAAACACAACTTTAACACTCACTTAACCATTACACTGAAACCTTCACCAATAATTTAAATTAGAATCAGTCAAACCAAACTTTAAAATTGTAACAAGCAACATCTGCACCTTCAAAGGTATCCCATCAAATAACTGTTAAACACATGGACTACTTATACATTCTCTGAGCTATTTACATGAATACTGCATGACTCTCTAATTCAAAACAGTAAACCTATCACATGGCACAGCTTTGTTATGCATACAGGGCATGTATACACTTCATGTTATTATTTTGATTATTATTTCTACAATGTACAGAAATGGAACACAGCAATGGTATTTGTAATATAATGGTGAGGTAATTTAGATTGAGTTTCATGAAATCTTTGTTTCACTTATTGTTACATGCATTGGATGTTTTGTTGTTCATGATTCCATTGCTATCTGATAAAGATGGAGCTTTAATAATATATAATCTGCAGACTAAAGTAGAGGCATGTGGGTGAGAATCCAAATGCCTCTTGGACACTGAATACTGAGAGGCTCACATCTGTATGCACCATGTCACACACTACCTTTTATCTTGGTATGTCTTAAGTCACTAAACTAATCAGGTGGGTTGCATTCTTTTTAAAAACTCAAAAATGAGTGTGAGACTTTGAATTCAGATGTGAATTTGAGACACTAGCACATGGTTCTCAAACTGGGATATGCATACCCCAAGGGGTGCACGACAGTGTGTGTACATGATGTGTGACTCAGAACACCTGTTTGATGTAGTTTACTGGACAGAGGCACAACAGAAGTTAAATTTTAGCTCAGAGTTTCTCAGCTGGTCTCTCTTGAACTACATATGATAGAGTAAAGTTAATGTACCATTTACTTCCGTTTTGCTCATTTTAAATTCATAGTTGGGTTAGGAGTGCTTGACCAGCACCGAATGCTACATCAGCCAACAGTTTGAGAACCAGTGTGCCAGCATGTCCCCAGCCCTCAGACACTGGATGGACTGCATCTCCCACTATTTAATGTGGACACAGGAATGTGACCTTAAAGAAACTTGACAGACTATGGCAGAGATTGTTTAACATACATTCATTTGAAAAGGTCAGCAGAACTTTTTTTTTCTTTACTTGAAAGACTTACAGAATAAAATTTTGAATGCCCCCAAAACAAAATAGGAAGGGAAAAAGAGACAAAGAAGTACATTCAAAAAGTTTTAAATTAAAATCTGTACTGTAAAAATTATGAGTTCCCATGTCTCGAGTACAACATAGAATCACAGAATCATATTGCTGAATAATGATACATAAGCATTTAGAAATAGGTAATTTGAATAAATGTAACCTTACAAAAAAGGTGACATAATAAAACCAGCTCTTAGTTCATTGCAAGTGCCACCAAGCCTAAACCTTTAGGTGCCTTGATGAGCGATGTCTTCCTAAGCTGTGAGAAGTGTGCCCTACACCTCCAACCTCAAAACTAATTCATGAACAACCTTTATTTCTTTGTGCAATACTGAAGTAATGGAAGAACATAAAGTAATGCCACTAGATGTTCATAATAATTCAGATCTTGACTGTAACAACTGTATATGTCAGTGGTCCTAAACTAGAATAATATTGGCGATCGCAGAAGTTATCTGGAAACTAAATTGGTGCCAGATTCAACTCTTTAAATTGATATGTTGTCTATAGTTGTGAATGACTAATTAAATTGATTACATTGAATCAATTTACCTTTAATTGATGTTCTGTGGTGTAATCTTTCAACTTTGTCTTATATTCTCTCTATATTAAAGTAATATATAAATTCCTTCCTTCTACTTTAATCAAAGTGTGTGAATCATACTAGAGTATCATCAACCCCATCCCATCTGTGCATCATGAAGCTGGAGGTCATGTTGGAGAAGGGAGGGTGCAAGGTGGATGGTCTGTAGTCACTCAGCTTGGGGATTGTTTACTGGCTGAACCCAAAGAAGCTGATGGGATAACAACTTAACAATCAACAATACATATAATATCAAACCAAAATTATGACAATATATAAATCATGTGCTTCATATACTCATGTAAATGTCAATTTTTTACATTTGTTTGAATCTCAAGTTTAGAACTTACAGTCATATATAAACACTTTATTGGGTGTTGAATTTATTCTTAAGTTGAACATAGCACAGCCTTGGGGAGGGTTGACCTTTACATGAGTATATACAGTAGTCAATGAACGACTTCGGTGAATGAACATAAATGGATTATTGACAATGCACATAAGTTAACATTTCAGCACATACTAGTATGCTGGACTGAAAGGCTCACCATCTGCTGCACTCTATACTGTACTTTGCATATGCAATTGATGCCAACTCTTTGGAGAACTCTTCAATAACAATTAAGGCCTCAAATTTGCGGTCATCCATGTCTCTTCTGAAAGGAAGTGGGTGAAAATGATTTTTGTGTCATCTACCATGGAAAGGGGATTGATCTGACCCTACCTGTACTTTTTTATACTTCTGCAGTATTATGAGGGCTATTGTAGGAGTACAATGGCAAAAATAATGAGGAGACAGAGGAAGAGAAGATAGGAGACAGAAACAGAAGAGAAAGGATTGATAGATAAGGAAGAGGTTAGAAAACAGCACTAAAAAAATCTATTCATTGTTTAAATTAGAGAGCATCATTATTTCAATATGCAGAAAACTAAGGCTTCCTGGGATCACAAAAGTAGTATTTACCAGCTTCTAGGGATCAATGTTAATGAGAATTTTAATTAAGTAATGAAAGTTACTTTAAATTTGATCAGTTTCAGTCTCAATCCTTTCTCATAGTTCCACCAAGTCTGTCAAGAAATATGCACACCAAAAGACAATAGATCCATTCCTTTATATTTATTAAGCTATTCATTATGACAGCATGAAGCAGGCAAATACATCACTAAGTTTTCAGTACTTATCAATCAATTATAACATGTTGGTGAAAAAGTGTAATTGATTGCATTCTTCATCCCCAGTGGGTGAAACTATATTGAAAACATGTCATAAGATGCTAAAGGAATAGTGTGCTGGCATGCATTACAGCAGTCATGACCAAGCATTGTCTTGAAAGAAATGCTGGAATGGGACACAGCCACCATGCTCATACTTACTCAAAGTCAAACTCTTCCATGGAGCCAAGGAGCTGGTACCTGGTGACCTTCAGGTGGTCCACGTAGTCCTCTCGCTCCACGATAGGCTGGTGGATACGGGTCACCACAGAGGCCAGAACAGAGAAGGGTGTCCGCACCCCACTGACCAGGGTGAGTGTCGGGTTTAGCAGGTACTCGTGAAGGTGGGGGTGAGGCAGCAGGGCCAAGGTAGCCACCAGGGAAGTTATTTGCAGGTTGATGTCATAGTCCTGAAAAGAAAATTTACTTCACCATTAAACCTTGGCATGGTGGGTATTAAGTTTCTTCCATGAATGAAGTTACCATCACAAATCAACCTCATTTTGTGTTGTCATCAGATACCAACCTCATTTTGTATATCAAGTATGAGTGGTTAAAATATATATATATATCAAAAGCAAGAGGATCACAGGAACCATGGGGAATGTATCTATTCATGAAAAACAAAGGAAGTTGCTGCAGCCCAATAGAAAAGAGGTACTCAAAGAAAGATTTGTCTAATACAAAAATATTAGGAACTCCCACGTAAGTGTGTAACTACCTGGTCTGGCAGATGGTCCAGGAAGTCCATGAGCATGCCCAGGAAGGGTCCTTCGCAGTAAGTATTGTTTTCTGCCTCTGGGCGGGACTCTCGGGATGTTGTTGAGGAAGAGTCTGAAGGACACTCAGGGGTGACTGCTTCACGCGGCCACCCAAATGATGCACATGACTGAAAAAAAGTGTGGCAGAGAGTTGTAAGAATTGTGGAGCATAAAGACAAATATCTCTTATGACTTGTTCTTTTGGGCAATTTTTACACTACTTGTGATTAAGACCATTCTAGCTCTCTAAGGTGGCTATAGGAAATGGGATGACATGATGTTTATGATAATGATGATATTGGTTTGCCTGTGTCCACATAAGAATATGATTCAGTGTTGACTTTTCAATCTTCGACCTTTAATTATTTATATCAATTATTCTTCAAAATGGCACCTAGAACATGTTAACAGAAGGCAACTAGTACAACAACAAAAAAAGTGCATTATGCTTTAGAAGGGAACTGCAGCAGCTGAGTGATCCACAACGTGCTCTCATCACTGCCTGGACCCTGGACAATGCTACCCACCCGACACACATCTCTGTATTGCTTCTGTGCATCCGCCATGTAGCTTTCAAAGTCATCCTTGGTGGTGGATCTCAGCTCCTCCGGTACCAGTGTCAAGAACCTGTGCCAGACAACAGAACATTGAATGGTCATCATATTCTAGGCTCCAATAACTTTTCACTAAAATGATTCAATATGCCAAAGAAATACTAACCTCTTGACAATTTTATTAATGTTAGCTGGTGCAAGTGTCCTACTGATGGGCAAGGAGTCAGGAGATCTTTCGCCTGTATTGAGAGAATAAAATTAGCTCAGTCAAGACAAAGGCTGGATGACCAAAGAGCAGTGTGAGGGCATTTAAAGCATACACATCACTGAGGCAAATGAACCTGTACAGTATTTAATGCTGGTAAAGAGAAGGGTCTCATCAGATTGCATTTTTTTATATTTTTTATTTGCCTTATATATTCTACATAAAAATACAGATTTGTTGGTGTATAAGTTAATTTCATGTGATGGGAAGTGCGGCTTCATTGCGATTCTTATTCGCATGTCTTGGAGCTCACACGAGGGAGTTGGATATGAATCTATATGAATATCTCTTTACATAACAAACACAGATGTATACATATAAGCAGAGGTGGGCACTTGATAATTTTTTGTTAGTCCGCAATTCGCAATTCCGCTAACTTTGTTGGGCATTCTGCTAATCGCTAATCTGCAAATTTTCCACCTTCGCCAGTACACTATTGCAAATCCACTGATGCTAACGCTAATAACTTTTTTAGTCCACTTATGAAGTCTGCAACAGTCCGCTAACCATTTTTTAGTCTGCTAACCCTTTATTGGTAGTTAAAAACATAATTTCCAATAAAATTACCTTACAAAATAAATCAAATACAAATACTGCAAGGAATACGTCTTTCAGAGTTGCCTCCCAAGTTTTTGTTAGTCCGCTATTAGCGGATCAGCGATTAGAGGACTTAAATTGCTTCAAGTTTGAGTTTGCTCAAGTTGCAAAGCTGAATGACAAAAACTTATGTCTCCAGTTATTAGTTCTCATTTCTGATTATTTTGAAGTCTCATATCCATTTCCAGATGATTTACTGATTTTCTTTTCAAAAGATAAAAATGCATTTACAAATATAGGAGTGGAACAACCACAAAATATGCTTGAAATCTTACAGAAGCATTAGACCAAGATTTGCTTCAAAACAATGAACTGGTATATTTTTATGTAAAATATTGCATTCATTTGTTGACAACACCTGAAGTAATGAATTATAGGCAAAAACAAATGATTGCAGAATAATTGTTTAAAAGTGCAAATGCAAAAGTACCTACTAAATACTTCCGTAAGAGGTAAGTACTTGTACACACTAAACACTGCATGGAATGGTTAAGACAAGCAATCAGAGGGCAACGGGCCCCTCTCACCTTCCCTGTGCTTGTACCGCTCATCCTCCTCATCTGACCATGAGCTCTGCTGGTGTTCAGCAGCGGAGGAGTCATGGTAGCCCCGGGTGCTCACATAATTCAAGACCAAGGATTGGACGGCCAAGCTACCCGGCTTCTCCAGCATCACCTTCAAAGCAAAGTACAAGTGTTGTGCTTTGTATGTGTATTATCATGACATTCTCAATTTTACTATGAAGTAGACCAGCCAAGGTTGGCCAAGTTAAATAAATTTTATTTAAATCAATTATTTAAATTGATTGATTTAAAAAATTGATATAGATCACTATATTTCAATTATGATTCATATAACTTCACTAATTTGATATTAAACACAAATTACAGCACACATTTGGCTGTCTAGTTCTTGTTCTCCCTTCCTGGATGTAATACTTGGTGAAGAGATTTGTCCTTCGTGCCAAAGAGGGAAGTAAATTTACATAAAAATACTCCTGACTTGCACCTCACCTTTAATAAATAAAAAAAAGAGGAGTATGCACAACACAAGCTTGTTTTGTACACAACAGGTGGTGTGGGTACACTCACCTGAAGCAGTCTGAGTGCCTGTATTTGGAGGTGGTGTGGCGGTGCCCGGCACTGCTCCAGGAGGTGGTGCCTGATGCTCCTTCCCGTCCCTTCCAACTCTTCTGTATCTTCTGTCAGCCACCCAATGATTGCTGAAAAGACTTACACTTATCTCAGTGAACAACTATGATGCAAATACTCATACAACTAAAATCCAAGGAAATAGTCAACACAGATTGACATTAAAAAAAAAAAAAAAAAAAAAAAAAAAAAAAAAAAACTCAGACCCACCATTAACCAACATTGGAGAAGACACAGAGGTGACAATCTTTGCCATCAGTGCCAGGTACAGGGAGCGAGTGTCTTCATCCAGGCTGGTCAAGCTGCTCCTCAATGGCCCGTCCAAGAATGCCTCCTGCACGGCAGTGCAGATGCTGGACCCGAGGGACCCGTCACTCACACCCACCACCTCATCAAAGGAGGTAACAGCACAAAATTAAAAAAATAAATGCCAACACACTTTTAACATATCAAACTGAATGCTTATTGTTTCCAGAAAATAATTCATTTTTGACAGAGTTAGTTTAGCTGAGATGGTTTGGACATGTGATGAGAATGGGGGAGAATGAATTTGTGAAGAGAGTGTATAAGGGAAGGATTGAGGGAGGGGGTGTCAGGGGAAGACCACTTATGAAGAGGATTGATAGGGTGAGGAAGTATTGGAGCGAGAGAGTTGGAAGCAGCAGGATTGAGTGTGCTGAGAGGGAGTGCCAGAACAGGGAGAGATGGAGATACTTCTGCTAGGAGGGAAGTTCCCGTGAGGGAGCTGGGCGTCGGAGATACAGATATAAATAGATAGCTTCGAGAATATTTTTTATTCTACATTTCTCTATTTCTTATATGTTGGAAACTATCTCTTATTGCATCTTATCTTACACATTTGTTAATTAATTTTAAACACCGAGATTTTCTGTCTTAGCCCTTTGATGAATCAATAATGTAGCTGCAAGATCATGCATGGGTGCAAGAAATCAGATATGGATACTGGAAAATCATGTCTAAAAAATCTCTGAATCAGCAACAGAAAGTCCCTGGGTTGTTATCGTCACAAAAAAGGTCTTATGTAAAACACTAAACAAAATTATACTATATTCTGTCATTCTTCAACCATTCAACAGTAATACACTGAAAAATTACAAACATTGTGTGCATCAATGCAAGGTTAGTATTGGTCCAGAATGAAGACAAAAATATTGGCTTCACCTTATCACAGAAGTCAAGCCAACGTAAGAAAATGACGAGTTCTTTCCTCCCAGGAAAGTCGCTCATATCCTCTCCTTCCTCCTCACTGTCACTGTTCTCCCCAACTTCATTCCTGTGATGAAAAAATACCTTAGTCTGCAATTGTTTGACCTCCTTTAAATATAAATAAACATTAATTACGGTAGTCAATTGGAACCCATCTCACTTAGCTGTTCATTATCCCTTTTAGGCAAGCTACAGTACCTGGGAAAAACTGAGGAAGGTAAACTGTGGTAATCCAGATGTCACACTTGCCCTCTGTTTCAAAGTAATGGATTCCCACCCACCAATAAGACAGATATGAGAAATGAGGTCACACACAGCTTAGAGTATGTCCTCAACTTTACCATATCTTAATAAAAGTTGTAGGTGTACTTTCAGCAAAAAGACAACAAATAAATGAAAAAAAAAAGTAGAAAAAAAGGGTCAAAACTTTAGGGAACCACAAAACCACTTGGTCACTCACTTGGTTGGGTTTTGCACAGATACATCTTCTATGAGGGCAGGTTCTGTGTCTTCAGGAATGGCATCTGAGGAGGTGATGAGTCTGGTGGCAAGATAGTGGGGCAGGAGTGTGTGGCGGGCGATGGTGGTGCTGCTCCACACCTCCCGTACACTGGCCAGACTCACCATACACTCATGGGCTGCCCCTGAAATGCTGCTGTCCTGTAAACAGCACACAGCATTACTGCACTGCGCCTTCGTCAGTCCTACACTCATGTCACCATGCAAAGTGTTACACTGCTTTATTGATCTCTAAATTACTATCCAAGCTGCTGATGAAATAATACAATGTACCCCAGAAACCATATGAAGACAGTATAGAGTAAATGTGTATCCATACATAATATGGAAGGAAAAGACACATCATAGCTACTAAGTTGAGACTTTAGGAGGATTCTTCACTTCCTATCTGCTGCTCATAAACTTCTCCCACAACTTGACAAATAACAGATGTCTGACTTTTCTTAACTGTAACTAGTCTCTCTTCTTTATTCATCCACTAAAGTTTTCTCATTTTACTTTTTTCTTTCAACAGTTTTCCTGAAAATATAGAGTACTGATAATACATCTTAAGGTTTTGAATTTATATGTACCAGAGTTTGTTATGATTTAAACTCACTGCACTGTGGCACAGGTTGAGAAGAGCATCAATGAGTGGAAACTTTGGTTGTGATTTGTGTACTCCTGCCTCCATGGAGGTTGTGGTAGTGGTAGTGGTGCTGTTGGCAGAGGCAGGGACAGTGGTGGTGGTGGTGGTGGTGGAGGAGGTGGTGGTGGTTGTTGCTCCCTCGTGTGTTGGGGTTGAGGGAAGACTGTCTTCAGGAGGATTGCTGCTTAACTGTCCACTAGTCATTGCTGATGGCTAGAAAGGATTAAATGAGACAAACTTCATCCAAAACTAATAATTGACAAAAGAGTAGATGGTTATAATGTGATAGAGAAAATATAGTGCTTGAGCATGTGAAGTAAACTTATTGAAGGGCAGAGAGGAGTATAAAGACGACTCTTGCCACTTTCTTACCTGTATGTACAGTAAGATAATGCTGTTGTCCTGACGAATTTTTTCACAAAGTGTGGTTAAGAACTCCATCTCTTCTGCTTCATATGGTGAGGCTCTCATCTCACAGCTGGCCTGAACCATTGCCTGGGGAAATATTTAAGTTCAATTTGAATTTGTGTGATATCCCTGGGTGAGGTGTAAGTTTTGACTGGTATATGAAGAAACTCAAGAGCAGTCACTATTTATCAATTTGTACATCAAGTGACATTTATCAAATCCATGGGGACATATTAACAAAATAGCAGATCACACTCTGTGTCCGATGAAGCACGACCAACATAGCACAGTGTCGTATTTCTGTGCGACGGCTTACCTGTAGAGGCTTGTGTATTGGTGTGTGGTGGAGGTGGGAGTGGTGGAGGTGGTTGAGCACGCCCACCAGGAAGATGTAGGCGTGTTGTCGTATCCCTAATGGACAGTCTGCCTGGGCATGGGAAGCTAACATGGCCAGCACCTTCTCCTGGACCAGATATTCCATGCAGGGGCTGAGGGGACCCCCAAAGCCTTCCTCTCGCTCCTCTGCCACAAGTGCCTAAAAGTACAGGTTAGCGTATTGTAACAAATGAAAATGAATGAGACATTGCCTCATATGTAAATTATTGTCAATTTATGTAGACATGCATAACCTTGACTAAACATGGGGAGACCACTTTGAAAGGCCTATGGGATGAACATAATTCTTATATCTCTCCTATAACAAGACTGACATGATGCATCTATTGATAGTGCATGTGCATATAAAGTCATAGTACCTTCAGCATTTGATGCAAGTGTCGGGGGACATGAGTTTCCTCAATAGCTGGCTTCGGGCCCTCTGCATGCCGGCACCGCTGACACACAATGGACAACTGTGTCCAGTGGTAGCGGAGATCCTCCACTCGGGGACATGGTGGTGCCACCTGCCACACAGAGGATTCAACTATGGATGACTGGGATCATCTGCTGATCTAGGATTCATTACTCATCTTCTTGATGTCCTGATATGCATCCAACTTTATTGCATCTAGTTATTCACCAATTTAATGTAACAAAAGAACTGTGCAGTCCAATTCAAAGAAAGTTTGCTGTGAATCATATTCTCAAATAACATAAGATTTACTTTAACAGTTTCAAGATTTAAGTTCAAGAAAATGAGGACTTTGATGTGACTAGTCATTAGGTCATGATGTGGCTAGTCATTTGGTGCCAGTTCTAAAATTCCTTCTAAATTCTTGGTTCCTCTTTCATATAAACAAATGATTTGGATAATTTTTACTCACAATTTACTCATTTCTGTCTTTCCCCACAAGTATAAGGGTGTTTAAATGATCACACAGGGAGGCCAGACATTATAACATCAATGAATACTATGCAGCCATCTCATGATAGATGCCACCAACGCACCACATCAGCAGCTGCCTGGAGTGCGTCTGAGAGGTGGGAGAACATGGCAGGGTTGTGCTTGGCTGGGCGGCGGCTGACGTGACAAAGCGTCTCACTCAGCACAAAGCCAAAGATCTCGGTGCAGGACATGGGGTGAGCAGCCAGCCAGGCTCCCTGTCCTTAGTCTCCAACCAGTGCCATGCCCTGTGGATGGTAATGAAGCCCCTCAGACAAACAACACTGACTAACTAAACTTTATGGTGACTCACATGTCACAGGAATAATAAAGAATGAATTACTACAGCCACCTTAATACAAGTGCCTGCTGATGATAATGACTAATTTTATTCTAATTATATTAAGTGACAGCCACCGCTGCACCTGAAAAATATTAATGTTCGGAGCAGTTGTGACATTATTATTATTATTATTATTATTATTATTATTATTATTATTATTATTATTTTTTTTTTTTTAATTATTTTTATCATTATTATTATTACCATTATTATTATTATTATTATTATTATTATTATTATTATCATAACTAGCTTTTTTCTTAATAATGTATTGTGAGTAATTTAAATATATCAATTGTGAGATGCTACATTCTAGTATACCACTTCTGACAAAACAGCATTCCTCCAGGTCCCCACAAACAAAACATGGAGTAGTTGTGGCACTCACATTTTTATAGTAACTGTGTGCCAAACTATGGAACTTAGGATGTCTATACCGTCTCAACATCGAATCATTATTGGAATATGTGTCTTCAGTCTGGAATGTGAAAAACTCTGGAGAAAAGAATGGACAACATAGAATTAATCAAAATGGCAGAGGAGAAGTGAGAACAGTGAGCCTCCATGATTACAATAGTCAGACTCAGCTATGAAGTCCAGTTGGGCAGGGCCTGCTTGTGGAGTTCCCTGGTTCTGCCAAATCTTATTTAATGTATACAGAATATATGATATACAATTTCACATGGTATGTAGCTGACATATGAGAGAAAATGATGTATTGGGGGTGGGGTGGCAGCGCTGTGAAAAGGTTCGGGCCCTACCCAAATGGGCTTCTTATTTGTGTCGGAGTATAACTATGGTAAAGGTGATGGTATTAGATCTGGAATAATGAGTGTTTGTCTGACTTTCATGCCTTTGTATTACTGCATCATCAGTGCATGAAACAGATCAATGGATTTTAGGGATTCTCCCTGCCAAAATTATATACACTAAATTTATACTTATCACATGGAAGACTTATGATGGCAGATCTCATTAAGTACCATGTTGGAAAATGTTCACAGGATGTTGCTCTGTTAAGCTGGAAGGGAAGATTCTGCAAGGCAGATTTAAATAAAGACCAGATACTTCTGATGTTTCTATCCTAACCAGAGAATTGCGCTCTACCACAAATGAGGACATACAAGGAAATCTGCTTGAAGCAGCATGAGTAACCAATTAGAGTATCTCAAAAATACTTTACAAAATCATCATAGTGCTGTTCTTAATAGTATATCAGTGATTAGTCATTCTATTTTGTACTCTTTACCTTGGCTTGGGAAAGCAAGTGATCAGTCATGGTTTGAATTATTCTGCTATAAAATAAAGAAGTATAGTTACCGTATACTTGGATTGGTGCACTGGCAACTGTGGGCTGCTCTCCCCTCTAAGGTGAGCAGCCAGTCAGTTGATATATGCAATTCAGGAACTAATTTCATGATGTTATATGCCAAAATTCCTTAAAACACATCACATCTTAGTGCCGTCTATCTTTAAATTGACGTTTATTATTTCCTCTATAATAATGGAGGTAGGCTGATACTAGATACGAGTTAGGTTACTATTCTGGTGGGATGAGGTTCCTATCCCTTTGATAGTCTTGGTTTGTTTATATCTAATGTGATATAAATCTAATATTATGCACCTGAAAGGTGCCCTGTGCCTTATCATCCAGATCCAGATCCAATTACCTGAATCACTGTTCTATTACATGAGTGCCACTGCTGCCTATCTAGATGGGCATCCCCTAGGCTTTGCAGCCAGTGCCAAAGTGCCAAGAGTACCCATCATACCTTAATGCTGTTACTGTACGAGATGAATGTGGTGATTAATTTTCAGAACAAATGAGATGACTGTTGTGATACTAGAACAATTACATAAACTAAGCCATGGCAAGCAGCGAGGAAGATGTGTGGTGGGGTTTTGCTGTGCTTGTGTCAGGGGTGTTAGAAGTCCCTGTCATACCTAAATGCTGCTAATGCACAAGATGACTGGTGACTTCAGAACAAATACATGAACTACACTATGGCAAGCAGCAAGGAAGGTGTGTGGTGGGGTTTTGCAGTGCCTATATGTCAAGAGCCTTAGCAGTACCTGTCATACTTAAATGCTGCTACTGTACGACATGAATGTGATGATTTCAGAACATATATATGAGCTACGCAATGGCAGGCTGCAGGGAAGGTGTGTGCTGGGGAGTCTTCTTCTTCTGGAGTGTTTTAGGGGGATAATTATGCAGAGAGGGTTAATTGTGTCAAAAACCGTAAAGTACCCCGTCATACCTAAAAGCTGCTACTGTACAAGATGGCTGTGGTGATTTCATAACAACTACAAGAACTACGCAATGGCAGGCAGCAGGGCAGGTGTGTGGAAGGGGGTGGAGGGGGTTAATTGCCTGACAGGTGGCGGTGGTGGACAGGTATTTCAGAACAAGACACCTCGCCTGGAAACAATGAAGGACACCTGTCATGCACGTGTCCATCCCCTAGTTAACCTTGCCGGTGAGCTGCTTACGTGCCTCGGGGTCAGGGTCAGGGCTGGGCACACGGGTGGGGGCGGGACAACAGGTGAGGCAGCCAAACACTTGTCACACACACACACACACACGCACACACACACACTCTCGGCGTTTCGTCTGCTACGTGGTGACGCTCGACTACCACACCGAAGGCCACTTGGCAGACCAGGAGCATGTATAGAAGAATTAGGACTATTTTTATCTATTATCATCGAGTAGAACGTATATGGGATCTGTGGAGGAGTTATAACTGTTTACCTAGAGTGTACCGATCGACTTGCGTCCGTGCACCGTGTAGGCGGCGGACACCTTGGACAGCTTTTCCTTGATGCCACGGGACGGTGCGTTTACTAGGTCAAGGCTTCCCTCCTGCCTATGCTCGATCCTGCTCCTGCCCATGCATACAGTGTGGTAAACTAACGACGTAATTTTAATTTTGCTGAATATTTGTACTGGCTGGACTATCTCAAATACCACTTTCCTACTAGCCTCTCTCCCCCCTTCCCTCCCAGTCAACAGAGGAAGTCCCCGGGGGTAGGTGTAGCGTGGCAGGTGGGCACACCCCACCAGCAGGGACGTGCCCAAAGGGGATCTCGAGGGTCAAAGAAAAGTAAGCCAATGTGAGAGAAATTAAGGAGTCGGTGTGAAGTAATAATTTGGCAAAGGCAATATATACGTATGGGCATGGGACCTCCATCCATAGATACTTACTACCCACCCCCTATTAAAGCTGGGTGTGCCTACATGCAGACCCCAGACACGCCCCCGCCCACCAAGCCTGCTGAAGGGGAGATGTCCGTGGCATTCTTCAAAACACGCCGCAGCGGCAGGAGAATCTTGGGACGCCGGTCGCCAAGGTTCCCCGCTACCTGACACTGCTCACTGCTACTAAGCGTAGGTAAGACCAGTTGAGAAATCTTGTTTATTTTTTATTGTTGTTTTATGAGGCTTTGCAGCGGCCAGATTCCTGTGTGATGGTTGACATGAGGGCAGCCGCGTGCGAGGAGAGGTAGTTGCCTACATTTGACTCTAGAACAATAAGTTGGGAAAATGGCCTGGCTGAGTCCTGGTAGAGTATTCCTAGTTGAAACCTGGATTGATTTTCTTTTCACTGAATTCACTCCATCTATGGGAGCCACTGTTGTTATTATTTATGTTGCTTTGAAAATGGGATGACTGGCGTATCTTGCGCTTTTGCTAATTTTCCAGCAATAAAAATCACCAACCAATCAGGTAATTAACTATATAATTGTATGAACCTACAGAGCACGAATTCAATCCAAAAAATGAGAGCTAAAGCACAAGGGAAAAAAAGATCCCACGAGCTCACGGGGATTTAATCTTGTGTCACCTTGTAGCATACTGACTCGAAGCACAAGTTCAGGACTGGCAAACACAGGACTATAGTTCACGGGTGTATCCAGAGAGAGAGAGAGAGAGAGAGAGAGCGAGAGAGAGAGAGAGAGAGAGAGAGAGAGAGAGAGAGATGAGAGAGAGAGAGAGAGAGAACAAAGGGTAAAACATCCAGGAAAGAAAAGATACGCAGGACAGAGCTGACTCACGGGGTTGAGGCAGAAGGAGGTATATACGAGGCAGCAGAGGAGGAAGAGAGGAACAAGTTATTCAAGAGGAAAAGCTAGAGATGGCTAGAAGTTAAGGGTCTCCTTTCCCGGACAGAGACGTGAAGTGGAAACAAAGGTAAGAAATTAAATAAAGTGAAGAAAATATAGGTCTACTTATGTCATCAAATATAAGGCGCAGAGGTCGATGTTAATGTGCTATACTAGATGTTTTTGTGATTTTTATTTGGCTTTTATTTAGGAGTGATGAAAAAAATATACAGTAATAAATAAAGAAGAATTATATAACAGTAAATAGGGAAAAGTGTGTATGATGAACTAAAGGATATATTACGCCATACAAGTAGCCTCCGTTTCCCAACGAAGTTTAATACTCTCATTTCAATACTGGTATTATTTCTTTTACAATTGGATGATAAATACACAAATATAGTACAGTATACCATTAGAAACTCCCTACATGAATTGTGGGTTGATTGCATAAACTCTTGTCAATTTGAATTTATCAATTTCCCAAATTCATGGCATATAGTTTTAATTTACATACTTAAGTTTGATATTTTCAGCCAATTGATGAAATACTCTGTTCATGTAAACCAGCAGTAATTCAAAATCATGGGCCTGATTCACCAAATATTGCCATCTCAGTATGATATTTTTAGTGTTCATTATCGCCCATCTAATATTTTGAAAAATCGATGTACTGCGACGCCCTTTTACCATCCTCGCGATAATACATTAATAATACCACATTGACACTCCTTTATGTTTACCTCAAGCCATCAATTGTTTCTTGCCTTATCTTATTGCCACTTTCTGGTTGAGACTTCCACTCCCTGTACTGTGTTTCCTTTTGCAACGCAAATCAACAAAGACAACATTATACAGGCAACTCTCGTTTTACGCGACAATTGTATTGCTATTTGCGCACAAAATGAAATTTCGTGTAATTTGAAGCCAGCATTGTTAGCAACATGAGGATATTTATGTTCCCCAGTAAACTTCCGTTATTAAACAGGAAAAAATTGTAATATAGAGAACTGATTTTGATTTCCACATACGTCTCCATTCTTTTTTAAAAAGCGTAAATTAAACTCGCTGCGTAAAAATGAAACATACTAAAATGAGAACTAATTTCGATTATCCACGATTCCTTCTGTGTAAAAAACCCTCCATAAATTAAATTCATGTAAAAGGAGAAGTATAGTATTCAAAGACTGGCGCGTGTTACCTGGGAAGAACCTCGACCCCTTATATGGTATTAGTCAAGGATCTCACAAACGCCAATCTTAGCCGTGATTGAGGGTTTCGGACACACCGTCTCGTGCACTGCTTCACCGACGACAGTTTCGGTCTGGGCGTATACCTTCTCCGTCTCGGTTTCCTGAACGGTGTGGGACACGACGGTTTTCGGTGTTTAGTAAGGGTGGTGGGCACAATCTCGGTCTCTGGTCTCCTGTTGTCTGCACGGTTTTTCCAGTCACCAGGACGACCTCCCAGTCTCCACTTCACGATCTCGGTGTGGGCTGTTTCTGGTTTCAGTCTTGATCATGGTGTTGGTGGTGACGACCTCTTCCGTGACGGTTCTCCTGCGTGCAGCCAC
>NW_026110482.1:0-65000 GCF_024679095.1 Eriocheir sinensis
AAGCCAGGGTCAGCATCCCACCCGGGCACTTAAGCCAGGGTCAGCATCCCACCCAGGCAGTTAAGCCAGGTCAGCATCCCAACCAAGCAGTTGCCAACGTCAGCATCCCACCCATGCAGTTGCCAGGGTCAGCATCCTACCCAGGCAGTTAATCCAGGGTCAGCATCCCACCCAAGCAGTTAAGCGATGGTCTGCATCCCACCCAGGCAGTTAAGCTAAGGTCAGCATCCCATCCAGGCAGTTAAGCCAAGGTCAGCATCCCACCCAGGCAGTTAAGCCAAGGTCAGCATCCCACCCAGGCAGTTAAGCTAAGGTCAGCATCCTACCCAGGCAGTTAAGCCAGGGTCAGCATCCCACCCAGGCAGTTAAGCCAGGGTCAGCATCCCACCCAGGCAGTTAAGCCAAGGTCAGCATCCCACCCATGCAGTTAAACCAGGGTCAACAGCCCACCCATGCAGTTAAGCCAGGGTCAGCATCCCACCCAGGTAGTTAAGCCAAGGTCAGCATCCCACCCAGGCAATTAAGCCAAGGTCAGCATCCCACCAAGGCAGTTAGGCCAAGGTTAGCATCCCACCCAGGCAGTTAAGCCAGGGTCCTCATCCCACCCAGGCAGTTAAGCCAGGATCAGCATCCCACCCAGGTAGTTAAGCCAAGATCAGCATCCCACCCAGGCAATTGAACAAGGGTCAGCATCCCACCCAGGCAGTTAAACAAGGGTCAGCATCCCACCCAGGCAGTTAAGCCAGGGTCAGCATACAACCCAGGCAGTTAAGCCAGGGTCATCATCCCACCCAGGCAGTTGAGCCAGGGTCATCATCCCACCCAGGCAGTTAAGCCAGGGTCAGCATCCCACCCAGGCAGTTAAGCCAGGGTCAGCATCCCACCCAGGCAGATAAGCCAAGGTCAGCATCCCACCCAGGCAGTTAAGCCAAGGTCAACATCCCACCCAGGCAGTTAGGCCAAGGTCAGCATCCCACCCAGGCAGTTAAGCCAAGGTCAGCATCCCACCTAGGCAGTTAAGCCAAGGTCAGCATCCCACCCAGGCAGTTAAGCCAAGGTCAGCATCCCACCCAGGCAGCTAAGCCAAGGTCAGCATCCCACCCAGGCAGTTAAGCCAATGTCAGTATCCTACCCAGGCAGTTAAGCCAAGGTCAGCATCCCACCCAGACAGTTAAGCCAGGGTAAGCATCCAACCCAGGCAGTTATGCCATGGCCAGCATCCCACCCGGGCAGTTAAGCCAGGGTCAGCATCCCACCCGGGCAATTAAGCCAGGTCAGCATCCCACCCAGGAAATTAAGCCAGGTCAGCATCCCAACCAAGCAGTTGCCAAGGTCAGCATCCCACCCATGCAGTTAAGCCAGGGTCAGCATCCTACCCAGGCAGTTAATCCAGGGTCAGCATCCTACCCAAGCAGTTGCCAGGGTCAGCATCCCACCCAGGCAGTTGCCAAGGTCAGCATCCTATCCAGGCAGTTGCCAAGGTCAGCATCCCACCCAGGCAGTTAAGCCAAGGTCAGCATCCCACCCAGGCAGTTAAGGTCAGCATCCTACCCAGGCAGTTGCCAGGGTCAGCATCCCACCCAGGCAGTTGCCAGGGTCAGCATCCCACCCAGGCAGTTGCCAAGGTCAGCATCCCACCCATGCAGTTAAACCAGGGTCAACAGCCCACCCATGCAGTTAAGCCAGGTCAGCATCCCACCCAGGTAGTTAAGCCAAGGTCAGCATCCCACCCAGGCACTAAGCCAAGGTCAGCATCCCACCAAGGCAGTTAGCCAAGGTTAGCATCCCACCCAGGCAGTTAAGCCAGGGTCCCCATCCCACCCAGGCAGTTGCCAGGATCAGCATCCCACCCAGGGAGTTAAGCCAAGATCAGCATCCCACCCAGGCACTGAACAAGGGTCAGCATCCCACCCAGGCAGTTAAACCAGGGTCAGCATCCCACCCAGGCAGTTAAGCCAGGGTCAGCATTCTTCCCAGGCAGTTAAGCCAGGTCATCATCCCACCCAGGCAGTTGAGCCAGGGTCATCATCCCACCCAGGCAGTTATGCCAGGGTCAGCATCCCACCCAGGCAGTTGCCAGGGTCAGCATCCCACCCAGGCAGTTAAGCCAAGGTCAGCATCCCACCCAGGCAGTTAAGCCAAGGTCAACATCCCACCCAGGCAGTTGAGCCAAGGTAAGCATCCCACCCAGGCAGTTAAGCCAAGGTCAGCATCCCACCCAGGCAGTTAAGCCAAGGTCAGCATCCCACCCAGGCAGTTAAGCCAAGGTCAGCATCCCACCCAGGCAGTTAAGCCAAGGTCAGCATCCCACCCAGGCAGTTAAGCCAGGGTCAGCATCCCAATCAGGCAGTTAAGCCAGGGTCAGCATCCCACCCAGGCAGTTAAGCCAAGGTCAGCATCCCACCCAGGCAGTTAAGCCAAGGTCTGCATCCCACCCAGGCAGTTAAGCCAAGGTCAGCATCCCACCCAGGCAGTTAAGCCAAGGTCAGCATCCCACCCAGGCAGTTAAGCCATGGTCAGCATCCCACCCAGGCAGTTAAGCCAAGGTCAGCATCACACCCAGGCAGTTAAGCCAAGGTCAGCATCCCACCCAGGCAGTTAAGCCAGGGTCAGCATCCCACCCAGGCAGTTAAGCCAAGGTCTGCATCCCACCCAGGCAGTTTAGCCAAGGTCAGCATCCCACCCAGGCAGTTAAGCCAGGGTCAGCATCCCACCCAGGCAGCTAAGCCAAGGTCAGCATCCCACCCAGGCAGTTAAGCCAAGGTCTGCATCCCACCCAGGCAGTTAAGCCAAGGTCAGCATCCCACCCAGGCAGTTAAGCCAAGGTCAGCATCCCACCCAGGCAGTTGCCAGGTCAGCATCCCACCCAGGCAGTTAAGCCAAGGTCAGCATCCCACCCAGGCAGTTAAGCCAGGGTCACCATCCCACCCAGGCAGTTGCCAAGGTCTGCATCCCACCCAGGCAGTTAAGCCAAGGTCAGCATCCCACCCAGGCAGTTGCCAGGGTCAGCATCCCACCCAGGCAGTTAAGCCAAGGTCAGCATCCCACCCAGGCAGTTAAGCCAAGGTCTGCATCCCACCCAGGCAGTTAAGCCAAGGTCAGCATCCCACCCAGGCAGTTAAGCCAAGGTCAGCATCCCACCCAGGCAGTTAAGCCAGGGTCAGCATCCCACCCAGGCAGTTAAGCCAAGGTCAGCATCCCACCCAGGCAGTTAAGCCAAGGTCAGCATCCCACCCAGGCAGTTAAGCCAGGGTCAGCATCCCACCCAGGCAGTTAAGCCACGGTCAGCATCCCACCCAGGCAGTTGCCAGGGTCAGCATCCCACCCAGGCAGTTAAGCCAGGTCAGAATCCCACCCAGTCATTTTAGCCAAGGTCTGCATCCCACCCAGGCAGTTAAGCCAAGGTCAGCATCCCACCCAGGCAGTTGCCACGGTCAGCATCCCACCCAGGCAGTTAAGCCAGGGTCAGCATCCCACCCAGGCAGTTAAGCCAAGGTCTGCATCCCACCCAGGCAGTTAAGCCAAGGTCAGCATCTCACCCAGGCAGTTAAGCCAAGGTCAGCATCCCACCCAGGCAGTTAAGCCAGGGTCAGCATCCCACCCAGGCAGTTAAGCCAAGGTCAGCATCCCACTCAGGCAGTTGCCAAGGTCCGCATCCCACCCAGGCAGTTAAGCCAAGGTCAGCATCCCACCCAGGCAGTTGCCATGGTCAGCATCCCACCCAGGCAGTTAAGCCATGGTCAGCATCCCACCCAGACAATGAAGCCAGGTAGCTACATGGAATCTGGGCCACTAAGCCAGGGTCTTCATCCCTTCCCATAAATTTTTTTTTTGATACACTTGCGTTTTTGTGGTGTTCCCCCTTCTCCCAAACACACACACACACACACACACACACACACACACACACACACATACACTCACACAGTCCTATTGTTTGTGCAGTTGGCAACGTTTTTTTCTGCATTTTACAAAATTTTCTTCAAGCGCCGGACGACTGTTGTGAGTGGAATCCTTGCTCCTTTTTCAACGTTAAACTTAAATCCTTATTTAAATTAAAGTTAAACTGAACTGAAACTTAACCAAGTTGTAAAACCTTGCACACATTTTTTTTGGTCTTATCTTTTTTGTTTGTTTTTTTTGCTGTTTTTTTTTTTTTTTTTTTTTTTACTTGTTTTACTTTTCTTTTTTAAAGGCCATAGCGCTGCCGGGCAGGGCGGGTGAGGTGCTTAGTGCATCGTTTTGGCACTCTTCGCTTCTGGCGCCGACTGCTCCTCCCCTTCCCTCGCTCGCTTCACCCTCGGTAGAATAGGCCTAACAAACTGCTCAAGCGGCCAGCCGGTCTCTTTATACATCCTTTCCTCCTGTTGCTTGATCCTCTCGGCATCCCGCCTCACCGTCTCTTGGGCAGCAAGAAACTGCGCCCTGACCTCCGCCATGTTCTCCCCCGGCCTCTCTCCCAGCCAGCTGGCTCGCAGTTCAAGATACTGCTCCCACTTCTCCTCTTCACGTCTCCGTTTGGCCTCCTTTCTGTCCTCCGCTCTCTCCCTCGCCCGCCTCTTTTTCTCCTCCTCCTCTTGCTCTCGCAGCAGGCGGTCCCGGTGTTCAACAAACCTCTTCAACTCCTCCTGCTGACGGATCCGTTCCTGTTCCCGCCTCTCCCTCTCCTGCTCGTACAGCATCTGTCTGTACTCCCTCTCCTGCTCCATCCTCTCCTCCTCCTCCTCCAGCCAACGACGCTCCTCCTCCTCCTCCCTCTCCTTGCGGCGGCGATGTCTCCAGTACTTCCGATCGGCTCGCCGCTTTTCCCGCTCAATTCTGTCTCCGCGCTCCCCTTGGGCGCTTCTTGGGCTCCTTCTTTGCTTCTTTTCTCTCGGCGGGGCCTCGCTCTGACCCCCTTCCTTCCTGAAACACTTGGTGCATCCGGGCTTCCTGCAGCCCCTTTCTTCGACGACTTTTCTTTCCGAGGGGCCTCCTGCCCGCCCTCAGCCCGCTGAGCTTCCTCCTGAAGCACTTGGTGCACCCAGGCTCCTGCAACCCCCTTCTTCCGCGGCAGGCCCCTCTCCTCCCGCTCCTTCAGCACCCTGAAGGCAGACTGTAGCGCCTGGAACTGCTTGGTGGCAGCCTTAATATTGTCCGGGTTTTGTCGGGGTGAAGCTGCAGGGCCGCCTTGTGGTAGGCCTTCTTCACCTCGGCGAAGGGCGCGTCCTCGGCCACGCCAAGGAAGCGGTAGATGCTGCGTTGGGGCAGGCCATCGGGGCTCTCGTGTTATCATAGGGCGCTGATTCAACACGTCACCTCGGTTTGGCATTGGCGGATTTAGGTAGCCTGGAGTTGACATTGCACCCCCGAGTCTAGAGCTGGTGGCACCCAAGACCTTGGTGGCACCTGCTGCTGCTGAACTCTGACGACTTCACGCGCCTCACTCCCCCTGTTTCCTGACACTGTCGCTTGTTATTAAGAAAACTGCGGCCGCCCTCGTGTCCCGCAGAAACTTCCGCATCATATTGCCGCGACTCTGCAACAGTAATGTGAACATAAGGATGCACATAATTATCTTCTCGCGCATGTTATTGAGATCCATGAAAGGACATGTTTCCTTCCTCTAAAGCGGCGTCCACACAATGCGGGACTTGTTATAATTCCCTGCCATTCCTCTGCTTCCCTTCCTTTTCCCTGGCATCCCCCACCCCCCCACTTCCGCCCCCTGTCATTCCTTTGCTTCCCTTCCCCTGCGGTCCACACCTTACCCCTTCCTACCCCTTGCCATTCCTCTGTGTCCCTTCCCCTCGCCACCCCGTCTCTGCCTTCCTTCCCCTTGCCATTCCTTTGCCTCCCTTCTTTCTTTCCCCTGCCACGCCCTCCCTGGATTCCTTCCTCCCCCCTTCCATTCCTCTGTTTTCCTTCCCCTGCCGCACCCGACCCAGTCATCCTTCCGCCCCCCTGCCATTCTCCTGCTTCCATTCTTAACCCTATCTCACTTCCTCCCCTGCCATTCCTCTGCTTTGCTTTCTTCATGCGCCCTCCTGCCTTCCTTCCTCCCCTTGACGTTATTAGAACTTAATTTATCTGATTAAATTTGAAAACGTCTAATGTCTGGGCAAAGAAGGAGAGAGGGAGAGGGCGAGGGGGAGGGTGTGAGAGGGGCGAGTCCAGAGGAATGCACGAAGACTAACTTAACTCTGCCTTACCTGACCTGACCTAACTTAACCTAATCTATCTTAGCGACAGGGCACGGGCGAGAGAGTGGGAGAGGGGGTGAGGGACGGCTTACCTAACCTAACTTTACCAAGCCTTACCTAACCTAACTTAACCTAATTTATCTTAGGAGAGGGCAAGAGGAAGAGAGAGGGAGAGGGCGAGGGAGAGGGGGGGAGACGAGGGAGAGGGGGGAGACGAGGGGGAGGGGGAAGGCAATGGGTGTGACAGGGAGGCTAGAGAAATGCACAAAGACCTAACCTAACCTAATCTATCTTAACGAGAGGGCAAGGGCGAGAGAGAGGGAGAGGGTAAGGTGTAAGAGGGACGCCTTCGCTTAACCTAACCTAACCTAGCTTATCCTAGCCTTACTTAACCACATCTAACTCCACCTTACTTTCCTAACCTTATCTAACCTAGCTTATCCTAGCCTTACTTAACCACATCTAACCTTACCTAACTTTCTTAACCTAACCTAACCTAGCTTATCCTAGCCTTACTTAACCACATCTAACCTTACCTAGCTTTCCTAACCTAACCTAACCTAGCTTATCCTAGCCTTACTTAAACACATCTAACCTTACCTAACTTTCCTAACCTTACCTAACCTAGCTTATCCTAGCCTTACTTAACCACATCTAACCTTACCTAACTTTCCTAACCTAACCTAACCTAGCTTATCCTAGCATTACTTAAACACATCTAACCTTACCTAACTTCCCTAACCTTACCTAACCTAGCTTATCCTAGCCTTACTTAACCACATCTAACCTTACCTAGCTTTCCTAACTTTACCTAACCTCACCTAGCACCGAGCCTTCCCTAACCTAACCTAACATTGCCGAGCCTTACCTAAGCTAACCTATCTTAACCTAGCTTTACCTTACCTAACCTACCTTAACCTATCCTCACTTAACCTAATATAATCTAATATATTCCAGCGAGAGAGAGAGAGAGAGAGAGAGAGAGAGAGAGAGAGAGAGAGAGAGAGAGAGAGAGAGAGAGAGAGAGAGAGAGAGAGAGAGAGAGAGACGGTAAGCAGAACAGGTTCAGGGGAGGCGGTGGCTGAACGGATAGCGAGACGGCCCCGCGTTCAGGAGGACGCGAGTTCAATCCCCGACCGGTGCCACCAAGCTGGGATTTTTCAGCCGCCGCCGAGTGGCTTAAAACTACCCACATGCTGTCCAGAAGACCACCTATCAACCCGGACTCTAGATTCTAGGATTAAAGATGAGCTCCGGGAGGGCAGCATGAGCCAATGCAAGATGGCGCCACTATAAACTAGAGATGTATCGGATATCCGCATCCGCATACGCGGAACATCCGCATATTTTTTCACATCCGCATCCGCATCCGCATCCGTAGTTGTGATAAACTGAACATCCGCCTCCGCCTCCGCATCCGCATTTGTGGTGAAATATACATCCGCATCCGCATCCGCATCCGCACTCTACAGAGGATGTGTGGATGTGTTTTGTGTATTGCACAACCTATAGATTATAGAGTAATATATAGACACGCAGTTACAGACTAGCAGAGTAGAGGAGTACTGCCTGGTGCTTACAGACTTAGAGTTCAGACAAAGCTTAGAAATGTGGAGTAGATTTATTGATGTGTGTCTAATGAATTAATTATCTAGTAAAACTAAAGGAAATAATATCACGGATTAATTTCCTTTCAAACTTACACAACGTAATGTGTCTAGAATTTATGGGAAGGTCAGTAGAGGGCGAATTTTACTTAGTGACTATGAAGTACAAATACATAGTAAATAAACTGCAAACTGTGAATGGTGGAATGTTAGATACTTAGTAACGACAGATGAGTGAGTCACTGTGTGTGTGTGTGTGTGTGTGTGTGTGTGAGGAGGGAGATAGAGAGGAGGCTTATCACCCTTGCTTGTCACCTTCACCCCGATGCCTTACTGCTGGAGAGAGAGAGAGAGAGAGAGAGAGAGAGAGAGAGAGAGAGAGAGAGAGAGAGAGAGAGAGAGAGAGAGAGAGAGAGAGAGAGAGAGAGAGAGAGAGAGAGAGAGATTGTAATGTGTGTGTCGTGTGGCTGAGTAATGTCGTACATTGCAGTCCTAGACCTTATTCCCACTTCACACGATAGAATTCAGTGCTTCTTCCTTAAATACTTTTAATGCGAATGTTTCCATAATTATACAAATAATAATATTAAAAAAATATGAACCGGCAGCGCTGAGCTCTTCTTATAGCACGAGTTTTCCTGTTGTCGCCTGTTTCTGATACAGTGAGTTGCCGATGAAAAGATTTTCACAGAGGAAGGGTAATATTAGCTATTGTTTTATTATTATTATCATTATTACTGTTATAGAGGGCTTTTCGATGTATTTCTTACTAGAATTTAATGCAATGAAGCATTAGAATAAAGGAATTTTCTTTTCACATTTGCTAAGCATCTCGAAAATTTATAATACTGATCCATAAGTTGTAAACTGGCATCTGAGCATAAGTCCTACACAGTACACTGGCAGCTAGGTCATCAGTTTGGTAAGAGTTTGCCTTCGAAGGAAGAAGTACTGCTCCTTCCTTGCTTTGCTCCTCGCTGATAATACAGTTTGCCAGTGATGGTTTAAAAGGATATTATAATCAAGTTTACAAAGCCTTATTGTTCTGTGCTGACTGCTACAGCAGCTGAAAATGGCGTCACATAGCAGTGAGGTGTGAAAATATTTTATGAGCAAATCAAGTGACCTAGCACAGTGTCTGTTGTGCAAGAAAGATTATTCACGAAAGGGACGTGGAACTACATCTCTGAAAACCACTTGAAATCAGTGCATAAAGAACAGTTTGAAGAGTTAATGGCAAAAGAGACAAAGAAGTTGGAAGAAAAAATATATATAGAAAAAACACCTTTGCAAAAAGCAAAGACAGATGCTAAGCAAAGGAATGTTGCTGAGTATTTTCAGAGTGCAAAATTATGGGATGCTTCTAACCCTAAGGCAAAGAAACTGGATAAATGCATTGCAGAAATGTTAGTCATGGATGATTTGCCTTTCAGTCATGTTGAGGACATAGGATTCATGAGACTGATGACTGAAGCTGCTCCACTATACAGTCTAAAGCAGCGAAATTTATATTCATCAACGATATGTAGTGATATGTATGAGTCTGTTTTCAAGTAAATAAAAGAAATAATTGATGAAGTGAAGCAAGACAACAAACTTTCCTTCACAACTGATGTGTGGTCAGATACCTCAGCAGGTGTCTCATTGCTGAGTTTAACTGCACATACCATAAATAAGGAATTTGAAAGAACAAACTTTGTGCTAGGTGCTGAACCACTGGAAGAACGACATACAGGAGAGTATATTTCCAAAATGTTTGATGATATGCTGATGAAGTGGGACATATCTCGTACAAATGTGCACTGTGTTCTGCGTGATGCTGGGGCAAATATGAAAAAAAGCTCTGTTTCTCTCAGGTGTAAATAATTTGGATTGTACTGTGCATAAAATACAGCTGATTGATAAAACTGGATTATCATCACATTGTGATATAGAAAACATGATAAAAAAACTCGTAGTATTGCTACGCACTTTCATCACTCAACTATGGCACAAGATGAACTTCAAAAGATTCAGGACAGGCTGCAAGTACCTAAACTCTGTTATTCATGATACACCCACAAGATGGAATAGCACCTTACACATGCTAAGAAGAACACTAGAAATAAAGGAATCTGCGTGTGTGTATGCTGCTACCAACTCCAAAATCAAACAGCTCAGCAATACTGAGTGGTTGATTATGCATAAATGTGTACAAGCCTTACAACCTTATGAAGATATCACAAAAAAAACTTAGTGACTCCACATCAACAGCAGCTGAAGTGATTCCACTTGTAAAGTCCTTAAAACACACTCTTCAGCATACCACATCAGTAGTTTCTAACCCTGTTGAAGAAACTCATACTTCAGATACAAGCTCTGAAGATGAACCAAGCTCAGGATCAGTGATTGAGTTAAATGAAGACAGACAAGCAACACAGGCAGTAAACTTCATGAAAGAAGCAATGCAAGCTGATGTTGAGAAAATATTTTCTTGGATTGAAAATGAAGATCTTTACAGAATTGCAATATACATTGACCCAAGATACAAGAGTAAATTTTTTTCTTCATCTCACGTCACTGATCAAGTAAAATCATCACTTGCCAGAGTATGTGAGGAGCTTCGTCAGACGACTATTCTAGAAGAGGAAGATGGAGAGCCAAGAAGGAAACGAAGAAGAGCTGATATGAGTGAAACACCTACCACCTGTGGAACATTAGATGAAGCAATGACCTTTATTCTTGCCTCCAGCAGTGATGATGAAGCAGAAAACTCATCTGTAGTAACTTTACTCATGAAAGATATTGAGAAATATCACAGAGAGAAAAGAATAAGTGGAACAAGTCAAGATAGTTTGCAATGGTGGAAGACAATGAAGACAGTCTACCCTGATTTGGCAAAGGTAGCTTGCCAGTATCTCTCCTGTCCACCAAGTAGCGTTCCTAGTGAGCAGCTGTTTAGTAGTGCTGGCTTGATATATGACGCTAAGCGCAATCGGTTTTTGCCAGAAATGGTAGATAAGCTACTGTTTTTGAAACGAAACTTGCCCATCTTGAACTTTAAATATTAAGTAATAAATATGTGTTTATAGTATCAGTTCAATCAGTTGGTTATAGATTTATAGTTAACCACTTTCAAAAGGGTGGAGGCTGGGGAAAGTGGTCGGTGGGATGCACGACGAGTTGGGTCCACGTCCCGCATCCTGGTAACGCACAAAATGTGTGGCTGAAACTCGTCATAAAACTTTATTGTAACAAAAAGTACTTCCACTTTACTTCCTGCGTCTGTATTTACGTCTTCCTATGACTTAAATACTTTCAAAGAAAGAAGTATCAACTATTAAGACACCATTCGAACTCATTTCGCAGTATTTTGGTTCTCCCACCTTGTTTTTATTTGTTACTTCTCCTGTCTGCATGGTCTGACACTGAAACAGGCTTTTTTTTGGGGGGGGTCCTCTTGGTGAGAACGTTTGACGTAAAAACATCCGCATCCGCATCTGCATCCGCGAGGATGTCATATTTTGATATCCGCATCCGCATTTGCATCCGCATTTTAGTAGAGACTGATATCCGCATTCACATTTGCATCCGCAAAATGACATCCGCATATACAGTACATCCGCATCCGCGGATGTCTGAAATTCGACATCCGATACATCTCTACTATAAACATTCGCCAGCGCCAGATCGGGCTCGGCCGACCATCAGGACCCACCGGGAAGAAGCCTTGGACCGACCATCAGGATCCACCGGGAAGAAGCCTACCGGCGCAATAGGCCAAGACGTAAAAAAAAAGGTTTAAAATAGTCAGTGACGTGAGGCTGCCGGAGACCGTCTTGCTCCACCTGCACGGTGTCTCTGCCTGCCTGCCTGGCTGCCTGCCCCCCGCTGCCTCCCCCCGCTGCCTCCCCCCGCCACCCACCCACCTCCCACCCTCTCTACCCCGTCCACTACCCATCCACCCATTAACACCCACCCACAACTCTGACTTTCCACCTTCCTTTCCATTCCCTTCCTTCCTTAACTCTGATTAATCCTTCTCCTTTTTTCCATTCTACGTCCTCCTCCTCCTCCTTATCAGACTCCTCCACATTGTCTTCATTTCCTTCTCTTTCTTCTCCTGCACCTTCTTCTCCTTCTCCCTCTCTTCCTTCTCTCCTGCTTCTCTTCTCCCAAACCTTTATTTAACCTTCCTTTCTTCTTCCTTCTCTTCTTTTCTTCTTCTGCTTCTTCTTTTCTTCTTCTTCTTCTTCCTTTTCTTCTTCTTTTCTTTTTTTAATTCTTCTTTTTTCTTCTTCTTCTTCTATATCGTTTTCAGTTCCTGATGCCAATCCTTTCTCTTCCCCACTCACCCAACACCCACTAACCCTGCCACCACCCATCTACCACCCCATCTACCACCCACTTACTGACCCAAACTACCTCCCACTCTCCTTCTCTTCTTCCTGTTGCCGTTTCTTCTCCTCCTCCCTTCCCTTGGCTCTTATTGCTCCCTCCCCATCCTCACCCTTACCTACCCACCAACAAACCCACCCACAACCCCTGCTACTCTACCTCTCGCCTGCCCACTGTCTCCGTGATGCCATTTCTCCGCCTTCCTTTCTCTTAGCTCTGATTACTCCTTCCCTTTCCTCGCTCCTGCCCACCCACCCACCTCCTCACCCACCTGCCCACCAGACTCCGTGATGCTCTTTCTTCACCTTTTCCCTTCCCTTCTTTTCCCTACTGTAATTCCTCCTCCTCCTCCTCCTCCTCCTCCTTTATCCACTTGTCCTCTTCATCCTATCCCATTTTCTTTTCTTCATTTCCTTCAGTTTTTTTTATATTTTTACTTTCATCACATCTTGTTCTCTCCACTTTCCTCTTTCCTTAAACTCATATTCCCCTTTCCCTTTCAGTCACTTTCCTCTTCACTCAATTTCCTTTTCTACATTTTCTACCCACCTGATAATTCTACTTTTATCATATTTCTTCTCTCATTCTTTATTTTCCCTTCCCTTTCCTTCCCTAAGTTCTAATTCCTCCTCCTTCCCTTCCTCACCCATCTCTCCTCTTTTCCAGCATAACCCTTCCTATCCTCAACAATATCCCCTACATTTCCTACCCTCTTTGGCATTCATTCTCCCCCCTTCGCTAATCTGTAATTCCTCCTTCCCTTCACCCAAGCCCTTCACCCAAGCCCTCTTCTCTACATGTCCTATCTCTCCCTCATCCATCTCCTTTTCTACATTTCCTAACCTCTCCGTAATGTCACTCTAAGCCAATTTACTTTAACAGGTCATTCAACTTAACCTCCGTTCCCTATGTAACCTCTAACTCATTCCTTCCCCTTCCCATCCCCATAATCCTCATCCATTTTCTTTTCTATAATTCCTAATCTCTCTATAATATTACTCTCATCCCATTTTTTAACAGGTCATTCATCCTTAACCTTCCTTCCTTATGTAAACTCTAACTCATTCCTTCCCCTTCCCATCCCCATAATCCTCATCCATTTTCTTTTCTATAATTCCTAATCTCTCTATAATATTACTCTCATCCCATTTTTTAACAAGTCATTCATTCTTATCCTTCCTTCCTTATGTAACCTCTAACTCATTCCTTCCCCTTCCCATCCCTGTCATCCTTATCCATTTTCTTTCTATATTTACTACACTTCTTGAAAATATTACTCTCAGCACATTTTTTCCACAGGAGGTCATTCATTCTTAACCTCCTTCCCTTATGTAACCTCTAACTCATTATTTCCCCTTCCCATCCCCTTTATCCTCATCCATTTCCTTCTCTACATTTACTAATCTCTTGATAATTTTACTATCAGCACATTTTTTCAACAGAAGGTCATTCATTCTTAACCTCCTTCCCTTATGTAACCTAACTCATTTTTTCCCCTTCCCATCCCCTTTATCCTCATCCACTTCCTTCTTTACATTTACTAACCTCTTGATAATTTTAGTCTCAGCACATTTCTTTTAACAGGAAAAAGAGGGAGAGAGCAGGTAAGGTTGAGGATGTGAGGGGGACGATTTTATACCTAACCTAACACCTATCCTAACCTAACCTACCTTAACCTAATCTAGCAAGCAGGCGAGCGGGCCAACCTAACCTTACCTAACCTTACCTAACACCTTACCTAACTTAACTCCTTTCCTTATATAACCTCTGACTCGTTCTTCCCCTTCTTATCCTTCTCTCCTCTACCCACACATCCACCCTCATCCTCATCCTTTCCCTCTTCTCCATTCACTCCCCTCTGCTCTACGGTTTTGGTCCAGGTTTTTTTATTTTTCCTCACAGGCATTCTATTTTGTCTCCCCAGCTTCTCTTTACTTAGTCTAATTTTCCTCCTTCCCCTTCCCCTCCTCGGCCCACTTCTCCCTTCTCGGTATCCGTTTTCAGTGTATTCCTCTCCTATATTTACTTTCCTCTGTTCTATTTATCTATCTACCTTTTATCAGCATTTTTTTTCAATCTCAAACTCACTCTCAGATTCTTTCAGCTCTCACAACTATTTCCAAAGGCTACAAAGGAGATTAGTCGGGTTCTCATGAGTGTTTCTTCACGTTCATGGTCCAGAAGCCTTGGCAAACTCTCACTAGGCTCATAAAACTACCCATGGAAATACTACTAACATGACCTCTACCAAAGTGTTATCTAATGTGTGAATCGTGAAATGTTTGAGACTATTGGCCTTTTTTTTCAATCTCATGGTACAGTAGCCTTGTCAAACTATCACCAGGCTCATAATACTACCCATGGAAATACTACTAACATAACCTCCACGAAAGCCTTGCCAAATGTGAGTGTGTGAGCCCCGAAATGTTTGAGAATATAGGCACTTTTCCACATACATAGTGCGGAAGCCTTGTTAAACTCCCCACAACTACTAACACAACTCCCACGAAAGCCTTACCATGTGTATGAGGATATGTCAGCCTCGAAATACTTGAGTCACTCCTTTGCCTTATCTCCGTTTCGCTTCGGCACTACACAGCAGGCACCCGCATTTGGCAACTCCTCCCTTGGGTCCTCTACTGCCCTCATCGCTCACGTCCTTTTCCTTTCCTTTTTTTTTCTACCCTCTTCTACCTCTCCTCCTTACTGCCTCTTTGCTTACCCTCCGTTCTGCCTCCAATGATCAGTCCCAGCTCTTGTTCCTTCACCTCCAGTTCACCTTCTTTCCCTCGCTGCACTTTCCTCTTTTTCCGGCCTCCTCTGTCTCTCCGTCCTACCGCCTCCCACACTTTATTCCGCCACCTCTCTGCTCACCCTCCGTCCTGTCTCCAGTGGTCAGTCCCAGCTCTTGTTCCTTCACCTCCAGTTCACCTTCTTTCCCTCGCTGCACTTTCCTCTTTTTCCGGCCTCCTCTATCTCTCCGTCCTACCGCCTCCCACACTTTATTCCGCCACCTCTCTGCTCACCCTCCGTTCTGTCCACAATGGTCAGTCCCAGCTCTTGTTCCTTCACCGCCAGCTCGCCTTCCTTTCCTCGAACCGCCAATCCTTTCGTCTGAACTCTTCTGATCTCTTTACATCCAACCCTCGCCTCAGTTTCCTCTCCTCCTCCCCTTCTCTGTGCTTTCACCGGTGTCTTAGAATAGAAGAGCAACGCTTGACAGAAGTGTGGCCGTGTGACATTTGATAATAGACATCTACTGAAGGGTACAAAGGCGGTGGCTGAGCGGTTAGAGTGCAAGCTATCAACCCAGACTCTCGATGCTTGCTCTAAAGAGGATCAAAGATGGGCTCCGTGGGGCAGCATCAGCCAAGCAAGCAAAAAGAAGAAAAAGAAAAGAAAAAAAAATACTCCCTCGGTTAGAAATTTTATCTCTGTGTCTGGAAAGGTTATAATGCCGCCATGATGCTGATAGTTTATGAATAGTCGTGACTGGAGTGGCCTCGGCTGTTATGTTTCTCGTTAATTACACGTTATACTTTTCTTGTCCCACCCACATCCCATTTTAGGTGACGAGGGAAGGCCGAGGGCGAGGACAGAGGCTTCCTGGATAATGGTAAGTGAATAAACAGATAAATGGTTTTTGTTCTTATCTTCTACGTCGTTTACGTTAAGGGTTGTCCATTTTCCTCACCACATAATATTTTCTCATCCACCACAGGCTCAAAGGCTAATGCGACGGAGATGAGCACCGAGGCCACGCCCAGCTATAGCGGATGCTCTCAACTTTACTGCCTTACATAATATTTTGGATGGTCACGAAAGGGCAAGGGCGGGGGTGTGGGAGCAGCGATTAGCGGGCTTTTATTGTACACTTTTTTTGTTGCCCTTGAGTTGACTCCCTTCCTGTAAATAAATAAATAAATAAATAAACGATTAACCCAATCAATGACCTCTGCTGTAATCTTTTCTATATGCTGCTCACGGTTCATCTTATTTCTTACCCAAGAACCTTTTTGGTGACGAGGTAAGGGCAAGGGCGCCAGGTACACGACTAACCCAATCCATGACCTCTGCTGTAATCTTTCCTATATATTGCTCACGGTTCATCTTTATTTCTCACCCCAGAACATTTAAGGTGAGAAGGAAAGGGCAAGGGCGAGGGTGGAGGCTCCTGGTAAACAACTAACCAAATCAGTAACCTCTGCTCTAATCTTTCCTATATATTGCTCACGGTTCATCTTTATTTCTTAACCCATAACATTTAGGCCTCTACTGTAACCTTTTATATATGCGGTTTACGGTTTACCTTAATTTCTCACCCCATAACACTTTAGGAGACGAGAAAAGTGCAGTGACGAGGGTGGAGGCTTCCTGGCAAACCACTAACCAAATCAATGGCCTCTACTGTAACTTTTAATATATGGTGTTTACGGTTTACCTTCATTTCTTGCCCCATAACACTTTTGGTGACAACGAAAGAGCAAGGGCGACAACGAAAGAGCAAGGGCGAGAGTGAAGGCTTCCTGGCAAACGACTAACCAATCAATGACTCGTGTTTCATCTCGGGGGCACAGCGACTCCGTCTATCTCCCATGACGAATGACCCGCCTGCCGATCGGTCACCCGGGTCGCTGTCCTGCACTAACACGACCATTTCCAGCACCAGCAGCAGCGGCGGCCTAAAGGAGAGCGACAGGTGTTTGGTTGGTATTTTCAGACGCTTCCACCTCACGCTCCTCTCACGTCAACTGTTTACAAAGGCCCAAAAGGAGATTAACAGGGTCTGCATGAGTGTATTTTTACGTTCATGGCACAGTGGAAGAATTGGACTACCACCAGGGTCATGAACGTACCTCTAGATATGTCCCAAACACCTCCGAAAGTCTTGTCAAAAGTGTGTGTGCTTTGGGATCGAAAACTTAAGAATATGACCCTCACACGCTTCCACCCCTTACAGCAACTGTTTACAAAGGCCCACAAGGAGATTAGTCCGGGTTTTCATGAGTGTTCTTTAACGTTCATGGTAAAGAAGAAGGACTGCTACTACCGAGGTCATAAACGTATTTCTAGGAACGCCCCAAACTCCTACGAAAGCCTTGTCAAATGGGTGCGTGCTTGGGGACTGAAATGTTTAAGAGTAAGGCCCAATGACCTGAGTTTCTGCGCAGCGCTGGTACTTCCAGTTGCTGGTGATGCAGGCGGTAGCTGCAAGCGATGGCCTCTCTCTCTCTCTCTCTCATCTACATTTGTCGTAAGAGAAAGCACAGGAAAGAAAGGCGAAATGTATTGCGATTATGTACTCTCTCTCTCTCTCTCTCTCACACACACACACACACACACACACACACACACACACACACACACACACACACACACACACACACACACACACACACACACACACACACACACACACACACACACACACACACACACAGGCAAGGGAACAAACAGGGGAGGGGTTGAGGTGAAGGGAAGGCGCAGGAAGTGGTGCGGGCGTGCCCCTGGCGTGGCGGGGCCGGAATGTAAACACACAGGCCTCGGCGGACAGGTGCATGGGGAGGGCCTCGCCGCGCCGCCTCTGCCCGCCCTGGCTGTACGTGTTATTTTTCTCCTTTGTATGCCTGTGTTTTGTGTTTTCAAGTTAAATGTTTCCCACTCGTGTAAAACAGTTCGCCTATGTTGTAGTGGAATGTTTTCTCCTCTTTCCGCCATCGCCAGAGCTGTCTTCCTTCAATCTGGCGGCGGTGTGTTTCAAGCAGGTCGCAGCAGCCTCGTAACACGGCGGGGAGTGTGTATGCAGCGCGTGCGTTCCCTGCTCGTGTGTCCTCTGCCTGCACCGGCAGCCCTGACCTTGGAGGCCGGAGCAGTAACTAAGTCAGTTCGCTCCACTTCAAAACAGTGCGCGGAAGGAACACGCCGGAGATTGTTCATTAGTCAGATACGAACAAACAAATGCTGTTGCTGAGTTTATTTTCTCCCTCTCATGCACATCGGCGCGCCATAGAAGGCAGCATTAGTTTTGTCACTTGACAACGGGCCGCGCCATTACGGGTGAGAGGACCACTTGATGCTACTCAACGGAAGGCCAGCCCGCCGAGTCCCCGCCGGGATGCGGGCGGGGCAGGGCGGGAGGGCAGCGCCGCAGCACAGCGCCCGCACGGCTGGCGGCCCCGACCCCCCACGGGCCCACGGGACGGCCGTGGCCCGGCCTTTTATGTTGGTGCCTGTTTTGCCGAGTGACTGAGCTCCCGTGGAAAACAAGTTGGCTTTTACGCCGCACCAAAGAAATTACCGGCACCTATAGGGCAGGGTTTCTCAGCCTTTTTTCGGCAGTGGCCCCCTCCAAGGTAATTTGGGTTCTCGTGGCCCCCCCTAAGTTACAACATCTTGGGAAGTAGATAAAGTAATGATCGTTGTTAGGATCAGCCTTCCTGAGTCCTAACGCGTCCAATATTGGTACCACTACGTACACGAACATGCTCTGACAGTCTGAGTCAATTCGTTAGCGCTGCCTTTTGTTAACGTGTAAGCAGGAAAAATATATGCTGTGTAAAAAAAAAGGCAGATAAAGGCTGTCTTTTCTTTTTTCAGAAAAATTAAAGGACAAACGGACCAAAATGGGACAATGTCCTTAAAAGGACAAACATAGCAACCCTGAATCCAGTGTTGCCAGCTCACGGGAAGTGAACGTTGCCAGGATTACGCAAAAAGACGCTGAAGTCGCTAAATGAAGCAGTAGAACAGCTGATAAGAAAACACCATATAACAAATATGAAAATATTAAGCTCATATGAGCAACGCAAACTTAGGAAGTTCTCTTGCCCCCTGTGGCCCCCCATTTTCCTAATTTTGTTCTATGGCCCCCGAAAATTTCTTATGGCCCCCAGGGGGCCACATGGCCCACGTTGAGAAACCCTGCTACAGGGTGCCAACACAGTGTCTATTAATCATGCATTCTTCACCTAATTGCCACGTCTTTCATTAGTAGTCTTTCCTATTGTGTTATTCTACTCTTTGGCGATACAGGTTCATATCCATTTGACGTTTTTCTCTGTGCGCTGACTGGCTGAAGGGTAAACACAACCATTCCCAGCCTTCAGTTTTAAGTCTATTTATATTCCTCCCTTCCGTGCTCTGTTTGTATTTGCCAGTGTACGTTCAAAGCTTCATATCCACCTGACATACTCTCCTCCGTTCGTTGACTGTCTAAAGGCACATTCCTGTCCTTCAACGCAACTCCTCCGCGGGTCGTTCTATCCACCACGCTGCCCTTCCCTTCCCTCCCTACTTCCCCCTTACTCCCTTTTCCCTTCTGCCTTCATTTGCCTCAGTCTGCTCTGTACGTTGACTCACTAAAGAAAGGTTGTTAAACGCATTGCTATCCGTCATTTTTTTACCCTATATATATATATATATATATATATATATATATATATATATATATATATATATATATATATATATATATATATATATATATATATGTATATATATATATATATATATATATATATATCGGCAGGTTAAAAGGTTCCCCCCACCTATTAACTACGTCTTCCATGTATACTCCTTCCTTTTCTGCTTTATTCTGCTTCTGTGTGGCGGCGTACGTTCATATCCATTTAACATTCTCCTTTTCTGTCCGTAGAGACTAAAGGTTAAGCTAAACACACACATCAGCATTCCTGTCCTTCATCGTGACTCCTCCTCGGGTCATCCAATCCACCTCGCTGCCTCCATTTACCGCTCATGCCTCGCCCACTCATGCCTCACCACCACCACCACCACCACCCACGGCTCCTCATCCTCGACTTTCCTCCCTCACGCCACCCCTACACTCCCCTCACCCCGTCCCCACCCTGCCCAGACTCACACCAACACCCTCAATCATCCAATAGACTGAGACCCGCGAGGCTTGTTCTATTAACACGCAAAGTCACACACACACACACTCACACACACACACACACACACACACACATACACACACACACACACACACACACACATTTGACAAGGCTGTAGGAGTTTCTGCATTTCCAGAGGTAGTTTATGACCCTGGTAGTAGTTTGACCCTTCTTCTGTACCCTGAACGTGAAAAAACTAAAAACCTGATTCATCTCCTTTTCTCTCTTGATCTCTCTCTCTCTCTCTCTCTCTCTCTCTCTCTCTCTCTCTCTCAGTAATTTTATTAGCAATTCCTCCTCTTCTTCCTTCTCCTCCTTAAGTCATTCCTGCATTCCTCCCTTCTTTACATGCCCTCCTCTTTCTTTCCTTCTTTCCCTTCCTTCTCTCTCTTTCGCCTCCTTCTCACTCTTTCAGTAAATCTATCAGCCATTCCTTCTCGGCTTATTCCTCTTCCTTCATTTACTATTTAGTGGGCATTCCTCACTTCTTTACAAGCTCCTCCCTCTCTCTCTTTCACCTCTTTTCCTTCCTCTTTCTTTCCTTCCCTTATTCCTTCTTCGTCACTCTATCCTTCCCTTCCCCTCCTTGCTTCCTCGTCCTTTCCAATACCATTCCCCTCTAACCTTCCTTTCCTTCTCCTTTCCTTCCCTTTCTCTTTCCTTCCCTTCTCTTCCTCCTTCCCTCGGTATGTGGGTGAAGTGTTTTCACCTCAGGGAGCTAGACGTCCCTGCCCTGCATAGTCTCAGGTCACCCTTGGACAAGGTGTAATACCTGATCTGTCTCCTGTGCCAGGGTCACGGTGAAGCCTCTGGCAGCAGCAGTGGTGGATTGACTGCAGGCAGAGGATCTCTTTATGAGACAATGGCTGGAGTTCCAGGGTCCTAGTCAGCTGGACTGTGCCTAATTATTTAGGCCTGCGGTGTAGAGGAGTGTGGCGACCTCACACTAAAAGCCTCCTGGGAACCAGTTGTCGGTGTGAGCTCCTGTCCCTCCCTCTATCGACGGTACTCCCATCCCTAGTCTGCATAACAGCTGGTTCTTTTTCTCCTGAAAGAGATGTCTTCTGTGGGCCATTTGAGGTTGTACCTGGCTTCTAGGTGGAGTTTCTGAGGGATTTTCTTATACTCAAGGAATATTTCAGCTTTTTGGTCTCTCAGGCACGGCGTCTGATACTCGCTAGAGTTGGTGGAGAACACCTGGTGACCGGTGCCACTGGCGAGGCCGCGAAAGGGTGGCAGAGTTGGGTTAGACGTTTCGGAAAGTGGGAACGAATTGCTGGTTCCTCTCCTCCCTTGCCAGCTCTGCTCTGTGTGACTACGCTGGCCCTGTTCTATGGGACAAAACTTCGAGGACAATAGCTGAAAAGCGCCTGGTTGTGAAAGTCTCTCTCGTGACTGAGGCTCAGGACAAGCGAGTGGTCTTTGAGGCGTTTTCAAGACCCTGTGGGAGCGAACTCCCAGTGTTGGAGGCATATAACACAACAGTATCTAATGTCCCTGCACAATTTTAGTACAATTCAATTTATGGTCACAATTTGTTATTTCTGAAAGCGCTTTTAATATTTGCCCAAACTGTTAACTCGCTTAAATTTCTAACAATGCCTTCGAACCTTAAATGTGACGTCTGTCCCGGATGATTTGCAGCTCAATTCTTCCAGCTGAGTAAAACTTGCCGCCTCTGCGTTCAAAGATTACATCTTCAGAAGGCTGTGACTGAATGGAAAGTCAAGCATAATGATCTTGAAAAGAAATCCGTAGCCCTTCAGGAATTTGTTTTAAGTAATGTGGCAGTGACTCCACCATCGATGGTGGAGAGGCCCTCCACCGAGACTGTGCCCTCTCCAGACGATCCTCCTGCTTCACGGGAGGACGTGTTACTTGCCTCACAGTTTGACTCCCAGCCTGCCTTACAGGCTAACCCCCAGCCTGCCTCACAGGCTAACCCCCAGCCTGCCTCACAGGCTAACCCCCAGCCTGCCTCATAGGCTAACCCCCAGCCTGCCTCACAGGCTGACCCACAGCCTGCCTCACAGGCTAGCCCCCAGCCTGCTTCACAGGCTAACTCCCAGCCTGCTTCACAGGCTAACTCCCAGCCTGCCTCACAGGACACTTCCAGCCTGCCCCACTTAACGCTTCTCTTCCTGCTTCACAGGATGTCGGGTTCCAACCTGTAAGGAATGGAGCCAAACCGAAGCAGGCAACCAAGGATTTACTGACCCCCACTACCTTCAATAGGTTCCAGGTGCTGGCAGACACCATGGAGGATGAGTTTGAGACTCGCCTAGTTGGGGACTCCATGGTGCGTGGCCAGCTGGTCGAGTTCTGTGGTCGTTCATCAAACGGCCGCAGAAAACGTTACTGCTATCCAGGTGCCAGACTGGACGACATCACCGCAGCGTGCGATAATGTCACGAGAAATGCTGACTGAAACACCCTCTTTGTCATTCACGCGGGGACAAATGACGTAAAGACAACCTGTTCTGAGGAACTGCTTGAGAAATACCGCTGCATGATCAAGCAGTAACAGTAAAACGGATGCCAGTAACATCATAATCTCAGGAATCCTCCCGAGGGTCGGTGCCGAATCTAGCTTTTACAGTAAGGCCTTCAGCACAAACAACAGACTTCAGTCCCTTTGCTCACAAGAAAACGTCCAGTTCGCTAACTTGTGGAACAATTTTTACTACGATTCAGACTTGTTCCTTCCTGATGGCATCCACTTAAACCCTGTTGGAGCAGCCCGTTTCGGGAGGCTGCTCTGTGACCAAGTGGCTCTTCGAAAGCCAAAAAACGCGGAGGCGAGAACACCAGCAGCTCCACCGTAAGGGAGTACCCAACCCGCAAAACTCCCGACTCGAATCACATTAAAGCTTGCTGTGTAAACGCTCGTAGCCTACGTAACAAATTTGAAGACTTAGAAGTCCTCGCAGCTACAAATCATTATCACATCATCGGAGTGGCAGAATCTTGGATAGACACTTCAAATGGAGATTTCATTGCGGAATATAGATTACCGGGTTATACCATCTTTAGTCATGAAAGAGAGAACAGACAGGGTGAAGGCATTATCTTTTATATCCACAACTCTCTCCATCCAGTATCCGTGAAAACAGATATTATAACCAAGGTAGACACGGCCTTCATTGAAATTAAAAATAAATCTCGTAAAATAGTAATTGGACTTATCTACAGACCGCCAAGGCAGACTCTTGATATCGACCACGCATTAAGTGAATTATTATTAGAAACAAGTAGCAGTTGCGAGGCAGTAATTGTTGGGGACTTTAACTTTCCAGTGAAAAGATGGGGTGAGCCGTTAAATTGTCATACAGGGCTCGACCTGTACACACATTTACTAGAAAGTGATTTACATCAACACGTTCAAGAACCGACTCGGGAAAATAATATACTTGACCTTATCTTTTCAACGACAGCTGATCTAGTTAACGAAGTAAATGTTGGTCCAATTTTTAGTTCTAGCGATCACCGAACAATCACATTCAGCATCAATATGAAAGAAAGTAAAGTAACTCCTAGCAAAGAAAAGGTGCCTGATTATCAGAGAGCGAATTTCGTAAGACTCCGATCAATTCTAAATAATTCTGACTGGACTGAAATCTCGGCGGAAACAGATATTGATAAATCTTGGGGGGCCTTCACCACAATATTGAACAATGCCATAAGCATATGCGTACCCTATCGAAACAGACGTTCAGCTTTTAAGAAGAAACCCAAATGGTGGAATAACGAAATTCAAAATAGCCTATCTCTTAAAAAACGCGTATATAGTAGATACATATCAACTCCGAGTGAAGCTGACAAACTAGAGTTGGACAGAGTTCGCCGCGAAACCAAGAAATTAATAAAACGAAGCAAGAAAAATCTTGAAGAATATATAGCGGAAACGAGTAAATCTAATCCTAAAGAATTTTTTAGCTATGTAAATAATAAAAAGTCACTCACTTGTGGTATCGGACCGCTTGCTAATGATAATGGAAACCACACGAACGATGAAAATGAAATGGCTACAATCCTAAATAACTTTTCGCATCCGTATTAACCGACGAAGATTGTTTATCACCTCAACCACCGGAGGCTAGAAGGACCGAAAAGATGTTAAGTGGTGTGCTCATCGTAGAAAGTGACATTTTACGCACAATTGAAAATATTAAAGTAAGCAAAGCTTCTGGTCCAGACAAAATTACCCCTAGGGTCTTAAAAGAAATCAAACATCAAATTTATAAACCGCTCTCCATCATATTCAATAAATCTTTAACAGCTGGAAAGTTCCGTCAGATTGGAAACTTGCAAATGTCACACCAATTTTCAAAAAGGGGGACAAGTCTCACCCAGGAAACTATCGACCAATTAGCCTGTTTGTAAGTTAATGGAGACTATCATTCGCGACAATATGGTGAAATTTTTCGAAGAAAATAATATGATAAATAATTCGCAACATGGCTTCCGTAGTAAACGTTCGTGTTTAACTAACTTACTTGATTTTTTTCATTATATTTTTGAGGTGTTCGATGAAAGCAGATCAGTAGATATCATATATCTAGATTTTCAAAAGGCATTTGATAAGGTCCCCCACCAACGATTGCTCAGCAAACTATTGGCGCACGGTATCTCGGGTAACATTCACAATTGGCTTGTGGACTGGCTCTCTGAGCGGAAACAGAGAGTAGTTCTAAACGGTGTTACATCTAACTGGCTCGACGTCAGAAGCGGCGTACCTCAAGGATCAGTGCTTGGCCCCATGCTCTTCTTAATTTATGTTAATGATATCGATGATGGGCTCACTTGCAAAGTATCAAAATCTGCAGATGACACAAAAATTGCTAGTAAAGTAACTGCGACACTCGACGAAGAAGCTTTACAATCAGATCTAGATCGACTTGTACGTTGGGCCAATCAATGGCAAATGAAATCTAACGTTGACAAATGTAAAGTGTTGCACATCGGAAAAAATAACAATCGCGTTCGGTACGTAATGAATGGCCAACAACTTTCTGCAGTAAGTAAAGGATCTTGGAATCACTATATCAAGCGATTTAAAGCCCGGTCAGCATTGTTCAGAGGTAGTTAAAACTGCAAACAAATTGGTTGGCTTCATCGGACGAGTCTTTAACAATAAATCGGAAAAAGTATTATTAAAACTGTATAATTCATTGGTTCGACCCGGTCTAGAGTACTGTGTACAGTTTTGGTCTCTACTACAGAAAAGACATAGAAAAGTTGGAACGGGTTCAACGAAGAGTAACAAAGATGATTCCTAGGTTGAGAAATTTACCATATGAACAAAGGCTTAAAGAAGTAAATTTATTCAGTCTATCAGAACGAAGAATGCGAGGCGATCTAATAGAAATGTTTAAATGTTCAAAGGATTCAGTGATATTAATGCGGAAGATTACTTTACAATTGATCGATCAAATAGAACAAGAAGAAACCACAATTTGAAGATAAGTGGTAAAGATTCTCGTCGCACGAAGCTAAACACTTCTTCTTCAATCGAGTTGTTAATGTTTGGAACTCTCTCCCCTGTGATGTCGTTGATAGTACAACAGTTACGGCCTTCAAGAATAGATTAGACAAGTATTTTGAATCCAACCAGCAACTAAGATATTACTCATTGTCGTAATAACGTTAAGTTCTTTCGAATACTGGTGTCTTTGTCCGCTTTTATCGCCCGGTTAGTAGTAGCAGTAATGGTAGTTCTTTCCTCTTTCCTACATAATTTCCATGCAGTTTTTCCATGCTGCATGGTTCTTTTTCCTTTCCTGCCAGCTTTGGCTGGAGGGATGGGGGGCGGGGAGGAGCCTTCGCCTTTTGCTGTCCTTCATCTTCCACCTTTGATTAAATAGTTAGTGTAGCTTGTCACAAACAGCCTAGTGAGGACCAGCAGGTCTGCTGTTGTTTGTTCTTCCTTTGTGTTGCTTTGTGTTCCTTCTCTTAACTCCTTCCTACCCTGTCCCTTCTCCCTTTTACCCCTTCCAAATCCCTTCCCCTTCCCTCTCGCACGTCCCTTTCCCTCCCCGTCCACCCCTTAACTCTTTCCCTTCTTTCCCCTTCCCTTCCCTAATTTTGTCAGCCATTTCTCATCCTCCTACAGTCACTTGCGTTCCCTTCCTTTCTCAACAATCGTGTCCTCGTGCCCATATCCGCGCTCTCTGATGCCGTCCCCTCACTCGTTGAACTGCAGATCACCTTTTTTTAGTCGGGTATAACAAATCTTTCGTCCACTTCCTAGTCCGCTGTTTTCATTCTCTCTCCCCTCTGTTCAGCCCCTCGAGGGAACACGCGGCCTGCAAGTGTGTTCTCCCTTCCCCTTATTCCCCTTCTTCACCGTCCCCTCTCTCCCCTACCTTACCTCCTTCTCGGTCTCTTCCCCTCCCTCCTTCACCTCCCTTATTTCCCCTTACTCCTTCCTCCTTACCATCCCTTCTTTTCCCTCCTAACCTGTCTCTTCCCTTTCCTTTCCCCTCCCTTCTTTTCCCTTACTCCTTCCTTTCTCTCCTTCCCATCTCTTCTTTTACCTCTTTCCCTGTTTCTTCCCCTTCCTTTCCCCTTTCATTCTTTCCCCGTTCCTTCCTTTCTTTCCTTCCCATCCCTTATTTTCCCCACTTCGCTGACTCTCCCTCTTCCTTTCCCCTCCATTCTTCCCCCGTTCCTTCCTTTCTCTCCTTTCCATCCCTTCTTTTCCCTCCTTCCCTACATGTTTCTTCCCTTCCTCCTTTCCCTCCCTTCTTCCCCTGTTCCTTCCTTTTCTTTCCTTCCCATCCCTTATTTTCCCCCATTCTCTGTCTCTCCCTCTTCCTTTCCCCTCCCTTCTTCCCCCGTTGCTTCCTTTCTCTCCTTCCCCTCTTTACTTACTTCCCTCTCTCCTTTCCTCTTCCTTGACGTGCCTCTCCTTCCTTTCTCTCCCTTCTCTCTCCTCCTCCCTTTTCTCTGTTCATTCCTCTTTCTCCTTTTACTCCTTTCTTACCGCTCCTTCCCCGTCCCTTCCTCTCTCTCCTTTCTTCCCTTCCTTCCCTCTAATCTTCCTTTCCTGTCCCTTCCTCTCCCTCCTTCCTTTCTTTTACCATCTCTCCTCCCCCTTGCCTTCCCTTCCCCTCCCATCCTTTCCTTTCATAACCCTTCATTTGTCTATTATCTTGTCCTTCGTTACGTTTTCCTTCCCATTGCAAGAGTGATCCTTTCCCTCTCTCCCTCCTTCCTCCCTCCTTCTTAATTTCCCTTCCCTTCTCCCTCTTTCCTTCCCTTCATGTCTCTCTTAGCTTGTCCTCCGCCCTGTTCCCTCCTCGTTTCAAGTGTTCGTGCATGCGCCGGAGATCAACAGCTTCAGCTTCAGCGTGTTAGCATTGTGGTGAGTCAGGGCGGGAAGGTTCACTGCTCGGCACGAACTAACATTTGTAAACACTTGATCCGCCGTGGGTGTCGGATCAGCCTGGCGACGGTTGCATTGGATCCCTTTACTGACACACTGACGCATTCACTCCTCTCTGCCTGGCCGTGGACTGCTGCGTCATGTGGTTATTGATGTTTGAGGCGTGTATTCTCAGCTGCAACAAACTTCTCGAGGCCACAAAGGAGATTATTCTGTCCTCATGAGTGTTTTTCACGTTGAAGCCTTGTCAAACTATCACTGCTAACACAACCTGTGCCAAACGCTTTCGCCTCTCACAAGCAATATTTTCAAAGGCCACAAAGGAGGTTAGTCGGGTTCTCACGGGTGTTATTTTCACGTTCATGATGCAGAAGCCTCGTCGAACTATCACTAGGCTCATAAAACTACCCATGGAAATACTAACACAACAACTTCTACGAAAGTCTTACCAAATGTGGGTGAGTGAGCGCTGAAATGTTTGAGAATGTGGAAGCCTTTTCAAACTGTCATTAAGCTCATAAAACTACCCATGGAAATACTACTAACACCACAACCTCTACGGAAGTCTTACCAAATGTGGGTGTGTGAGCCCCGAAATGTTTGAGACTATAAGTGTTAAAGAGAAGAGAAGTATGAGGCGTGGAGGAGTTAGATATATGAGGAGTATGAGGCGTGAAGGTGAGGATAAAGAGGAATATGAGGTTTGAAGGTATAAAGGTTAGGTTAGGTTAGGTTAGGTTAGGTTATTTAGCTAGTAGCACATTTTATGAACTTTTATATCAACCTCTCACCAAAGAAATTGAACGTCCCACACACCCACACACATATAGACGGGTGAAAGTGAAAACAAAGAGCAATATGAGGTTTGAAGAAGTGAAAGTGTTATTTTTTTTACAGTAAAGGAAGCAGCTCAAGGGCAAAAGAATGAATAATAATAATGAAAAAAGCCCGCTAAACACTGCCCTTATAATAAATAACAAAAAAGAGTTCAGAAGAGTGGCCAAAAGAGAGGTCAACTTCAGTCAGAGGTCAGTTTCGGTCAGCAAGATAGTTTGTTGGTTAGATACTGGCAAATTTTGACGAACTTTTTTTCTAACCCGCCATCAAAGAACCTAAACTACCCCGCAACACACACATCCCTTCCCTTCTCCTTCCCGTCCCTCCCCCTTTCTTTCCCTCAGTCTCGCCTGACCTCCTCAAAGGGACGGACGTTGACCTCGCTGCCCTACCGGCATCAAACCTTAACCTTGCTTTTCGCCTCGTCTGGTGAAACGACACTTGTTATTTTGTATGTAAATCGACTCCGTGTGTTACATTTTAACGTCACAACTTTTGAAATCCGTTCATCCACGTTTTTAATTAACCGTTACTTAAATAGGCCCGTACGCCTTCTCAGAAATCGAACGACTAACTGTGCTTGTTTACTTGTCTTATTTAGCACCACTCAACCTAATTAATTAACGTCTAACTCAGTGCTGTGACGCGTCTAACGAGTGTTTGAAGTGTTGCGAGGATTACCTTACAGTGAGAGGACTTCCCTGCTGAGCTGAGCGGTTGTTATATATCGACTTTTTGTGTTTCCTGTCTTTCCTCAGTAGGATTACAACTACACGACCTAACACAGCACCCAGTGAAAGACAGTGAGCTTCTTGTGTCTAACTAACGTAGAAAATCTGTCACTAACGTAGAAGTACAAAGCTTGACCCGTATACCAGCACACCTGTTTTGAAAAGGAGGAAAATTTTAATCCCCCAGAGAATTTTAATCCCAGAGGGAAAACACGTGTGGGCCCTCATAGACGCCACACCTCAAACTCTCCCGCGTGACTCGACCGATTTAAAGCCGCCTCCCTCCAGGTGCTGATACAAAATTCATCTTAACTGTAAAGCTCACCGATATATCGTCTTGCAACAGTAAATAAAAAAAAAATAAGTAATCATGCCGTCCAACTATTTCAATTGCTGTAATTGTTCAAAGAAATATGCTGCGATTCGCTACCAAACCAGCGACGCGATGTGTAGGTACTGTGTCTTAGACTTACGTATTCAGGCACTGCAAACAACCAACGAGGATCTACAACGCTCCAATTCTTTACTTTGGGACATCGTGACGTCACACCCTCAACTCCCTTCTTCTTCTTCTTCTTCTTCTTCTTCTTCTTCTTCTTCTTCTTCTTCTTCTTCTTCTTCTTCTTCTTCTTCTTCTTCGTCTTCTTCTTCTTCTTCTTCTTCGTCTTCTTCGTCTTCTTCTTCTCCCTCTTCACCCTCCACCACCAGCACCGCCATCACCCCCGCCCCCTCCCCCACCCATCCCACCATCACCACCACCTACTCTTCCTCCTCCCCTTCCTCTTCCTCACTCTTCTCTTCCGCCCCTTCCTCCTCCTCCAACTCTGCCCCCTCCTCCACATCATCAACATCCTCCTCCTCTACTCCCCCCCAGCCAACCCCTTCTTCCTCTTCCTCCTCCTCCGCCTCTGCCGCCTCCTCATACATTTCTTCTCCCCCCTCCTCCACATCCTCCTCCTCTACTCCTCCCCAGTCAACCCCTACCGCCCCTTCCTCCTCCTCCGCCTCTGCCCCTCCTCCACATCCTCAACATCCTCCTCCTCTACTCCTCCCCAGTCAACCCCTTCCTCCCTTCCTCCTCCTCCGCCTCTGCCCTCCTCCACATCCTCAACATCCTCCTCCTCTGCTCCCCTGCAGTCAACCCCTTCCGCCTCTTCCTCATCTTCCCTTGGCTCCCCCTTGTCCCTCTCCTCTACCAGCCCTCCTAACGCCTCCACGTCCAGTCGCCACCACACTCCCACCTCACTACTCATCCATTAGACGCCACAAGACCATTCTTCCTGCTGTGGTCTGCGTAGATCAGACACAGTTTCGGGGCACAGACAAGCTGAAAACATCTGTTAGACTTGTAGGGACTCTGCTGGTTAGAGGTCAATTAACGGAATTCTGCGGCAGGAATACAGAGACGCGGAGGCGTTATTGTATTCCGGGAGCCAAACTGACGACATTACTTCAGCTGTCGATGCTGTCACGGAACTCGCGAAGGAAGACACAGTTTATTTGATTCACTGACAAATGACGTTCAGTCTACTCAAACTCAGGCCCTACTATCAAAATACCGTCAGGTCATTCGGTGTTACAATGCCAAGTCCACTCAAGTCATTTTATCTGGAATTCTACCCAGAATCAGATCTTCAGCCGGCTTCAACAGCTAAGCGAGCAACAAAAATAGTCGTCTGAAGGAAATTTGTGACGACGAAGTCTTGGCGGTTACAAACGCCTGGCACCACTTCCTTGAGCGCCCAGACTTGTTTTGGAACGATGGACTACATCTGAATGAGGTTGGATCGGCGCGTTTCGGGAGGCTTCTGACGAGGCAGTGAAAAGCTTTTCGAAAAGCCTTTCAAAAACGGCGGGCGAGGACGGGCAAAGGCAGCCCTTGATCAACCAACCTGTAGCGTCAGTGCGACTCACAAGAAACTGTGTAACTAACCACGCCTCCGACAAGCGAACTGGTACAACTCTGTCACGGCCACATTTCTATCATGTACACAAATGCACGTAGTTTAATACCCAAAAGGACGAAATTAGGGCGTATATTGCAACAGAGAAACCAGATGTGGTAGCCATCACAGAGACTTGGGCCAACTCTACCCATCTAGAATCCGAAATGTCATTCTGGGTACGAAAGCTTCCACAAAGTCGAAAGCACAAGAAAGGAGGAGGAGTAGTTTGCTACGTAAAAGTACACTCCTGCCATAAAAATAGACAAAAAGGACGCAGAGAAATACGATTCTCTCTATGTGGAAATAACTGCAAATAACAAGAAACTAACACTTGCAACCGTATACAGGCCTCCGAAACAACAGGCAGCCGATGACACTGCCCTCTACGAAGAGATTCACTCTCTAACACAAAGCAAGGAAGCAATTATAATTGGGGACTTTAATTGCCCTAACATTGACTGGGGACTGATGACTGGAGATCACGAGGGTAACAGGCTTTTAGAAATGGTGGAGGATTCGTTCCTCACCAAGTTGTAACTCAACCAACAAGAGAAAACAATCTGCTGGATCTGGTATTAGTAAGCGACCCTGACCTCATTCGCGACTGTACAGTTGGTGAGATACTTAATGGGTGCGATCACCACTTAATCCGTTTTAATATCAATATATGTCACAAACTCGTAGATAATCCGTCAGTGATACCAGATTCCAAAAAATTAAAATTCAACTTAGCCAGTGCACTGCTTCCCCCTACGACCTGGGACCAACTTGACCTCACCGACAATACAATCGACAACGAGTGGAACGTCTTCAAAGATAAGTTGTTGCAGGTAGAGAAAGGCTACAGTGCCTACGAAATCCAGGCGAGTAAATGGGGCCGTAGATCCACCGTTGATGACCAGAGAAATGAAAAGGGCAGTTAACCTAAAAAAAGGAATTATAATTTGATGAAAGAGAATGCTACGGCCGAAGCCCGCACACAGTACCACAACAGCCTCAGAGCTTGTTGCAGCTTTATTCGGAGTAGCAAACGCAACTATGAAAAGCAAATGGCGCGCGAAATCAAAACTAACTCCAATAAATTCTTCACGTACATAAGATCGAAAAAGAAAGTAAAATCCAATATTGGTCCCCTGACAGACGAGACTGGATCTGTAACTCAGGACAGTAAACAGATGGCCAGAATCCTCAACAGTAACTTCGCATCCGTATTCACAGTCGAGGACATCGAAACCATTCCTGAGAGCTCTGCCCCGCCGAGTGAGATCACGCCGCTGGAAACTGACACAATATGCGACCAAGAAGAGAAGAAGTACTTGGAGAAACTCGACACAAACAAGTCAACGGACCCGACAGTTTGTCCCTGCGGATATTAAAAGAGCTTAAACAACAAATACTTCAGCCACTCACTAACATATTCAACCGGTCAGTTCAACTGAACAAGGTCACGGAAGACTGGAAGATGGCGAACGTAACACCGATTTTCAAAAAAAGGAGACAAAGCATTGCATTAAACTACAGGCCCATAAGTTTGACATCAGTGGCAGGAAAAATACTCGAAAAAATCATTAGAGATAAACTTGTTAAGTTTCTAGAAAACAATAATGTAATCTCCGACACCCAGCATGGCTTCAGAAACAAGCGCTCCTGCCTAACGAATTTATTAGACTTCTTCCAAGGTATATATAAGAACTGGGATGCCCACATCCCCAGTGATGTTATATACCTGGACTTTCAGAAAGCCTTCGACAAGGTACCGCACGAGCGACTCCTTAAGAAACTGCACTCGGGCATCGGAGCCAATCTGATCGCGTGGATAAGAGATTGGCTCACCGACAGAAAACAACGAGTACTACTCAACGGACAGCCTTCCGATTGGCTACCAGTCACTAGTGGAGTGCCTCAAGGGTCAGTGCTGGGACCCATCCTCTTTATCATATATATCAATGACCTAGAATCAGGACTGAAATCCACAATATCGAAATTTGCAGATGACACCAAGGTTGGTGGAGATGCACTAACAAAGACCGACTGCGAAATCATTGAGAACGACCTAAATCACATTATCGAATGTTCGGAAAATGGCAAATGTCTTTAATGTTGACAAATGCAAAATCATGCACATTGGGTCCCAAAATAGTAACCACATACATCATGAATGGGAGACCTCTTCAAGCGATGCAGGAGGAAAAGGATCTTGGAGTCACTATCAGCAGTGACCTGAAAACGCGAATCACTGTAAAAAGCATACAACAAGGCCAACATTATGCTCGGTTCATAGCGAGGAACTTCGAGTGGAAAACGCCAGACGTGATGCTATCCTTGTATAATTCCATGGTAAGACCGCACCTCGAGTATGCAGTGCAGTTCTGGTCTCCCAATTACAGAAAGGACATTGCTTTACTGGAAAGGATTCAACGACGCGCCACAAAGATGATTCCAACCTTCAGGGCTCAACCGTACGAGGAACGACTCAAGCGACTCAATCTCTTTACATTGGAGAAAAGACGCCGACGAGGGGATATGATTCAAGTCTTCAAGTATCTAAAAAAGTTAAATAACGTCGATTACTCCAAATTCTTTGAACTGCAAACCAACTCAAGAACTAGAAATAACGGTTTACCCATTCAGTCGAGTCGATGTAACACAGACATTGGAAGGAGTTTCTTTTCAAACCGAGTCATCCGCCACTGGAACAATCTTCCCTCAGAAGTAGTAAATGCGAATACCATCAACTCCTTCAAATATAGAATCGACCGTCATTTCGCTGCGTCAGGAGTAAACTGAATAACGAGGGGCTTCCATCTGCTCCTCAATATCGAGGTGCTTTCATCTGCTCACCAAGCCCCAAGTGGCGGTCGAGCAGATTAAATCACCCAAGCGGGCGACCTCGTAATGAGCCAATGGGCTTTCTGTTGCCTGCATTTCCATGTTTCCATGTTTCCATGTTTCCCTTCTCCTTCCCGTCCCTCCCCCTTTCTTTCCCTCACTCCTTCCCTTCTCCTTCCCGTCCCTCCCCCTTTCTTTCCCTCACTCCTTCCCTTCTCCTTCCCGTCCCTCCCCCTTTCTCTCCCTCACTCCTTCCCTTCTCCTTCCCGTCCCTCCACCTTTCTTTCCCTCACTCCTTCCCTTCTCCTTCCCGTCCCTCCCCCTTTCTTTCCCTCACTCCTTCCCTGTCCCTCCCCTTTCTTTCCCTCACTCCTTCCTTCTCCTTCCCGTCCCTCCCCTTTCTTTCCCTCACTCCTTCCCTTCTCCTTCCCGTCCCTCCCCCTTTCTTTCCCTCACTCCTTCCCTTCTCCTTCCCGTCCCTCCCCCTTTCTTTCCCTCACTCCTTCCCTTCCCTTCCCTCATTACCCGCCACTTCTTTTACTCCTTAACCGTCTCTTTCTGTTCCCTTCCCTTCACTTCCCTCATTCCCTTTCCCTCTTTTCCATCCTTTCCCTTGAGAACAAAGAGAAATATGAAGTTGAAAAGTGTGTGGTGTTAGTTTTGGTTAGTTAGTTAGTTTGTTAGTAACACATTATGACTAACCGTTTTCTAACCCTCCAGGAAATAGCTTAAGCGCCCCCCCCCTACACACGGTGGGGTTGACTGCCCCCCCAAAGACCGTACGCTAGTATATGGGAGGGTAAAAAGTGACAGACACCGCACACACACCCACACACACACACACACACACACACACACATATAGTTGCTCCTCTCCCCTGCCTTCCCTTCCTCCCCTTCCCCTGCCTCGCCCTGCCCCCCCTCCGCCGCAATCATGGCATACTTGAGGCTGTTGATGTGACGCGCCCCGCCCCTCACCAACACGAAAAGGATGTTGTTGGTGGGGCACTGAACTTACTTTCTTTCTTTTCTTTCCCGTTGACTTACTGGTTAGTTTGAAGTCTATTTGTAAAGTCTATCATGCTTGCAAATGACTGAAACAATGAAGAACAACACCGCTTCTTTCACTTGACTTCCATAGTGAATCATTTTGAAGGCCTTGGAACTTTACTTTTTCCTTCCTTCCCTCTCCAATTACTTGACTTACTCGTTGGTTTTAGGTCCATTTCAAAGGCCATTCAAGCTTCAAAATGACTACAGAGATGGAAAAAACAGCTTCTTTAATACGACTTCATTTGTTAATCATTTGGAAGTCCATGACTAAAGCAATGGGAGAAACACAACTTTATACCTCATTTGCATTTACATTTGGAAGGTCTCTTATGTTTAAAAATTACTTAAACCAATGTTATATAATAGTTTCTTTTATACGACTTCACTTGTTCATCATTTGGAAGGCTTTTCATGTTATAAACTTACTAAAACCAAGAACAAACACAATTTTCTCACATCCCCGGTGCAGAAGCTTTGTCAAACTATAACTAGGCTCATAAGACTATTCATGGAAATACAAACACAACCTCTGCAAAAGCAATATCAAATGTCTGAGAATGTGGGCCAAAGACGCGTGCCCGACCAAAGCCTTTAGACCCGCCCTCGCCGCCACGCCAGCCCAGTGCGGGACGAGCTCACCACTGCCCATGGGATGACAAGAGCTCGAGGCCGTTCTTTTTATTGAGGGAGTAGATTAGGCGCCTCCTTGTTGTCCTTACGGCGACTGAATTCCTAATGGACATGTCTGCGAGGAACTACTGGGAGAATATGTTTGTGTGTGTGAATGTATGTATGTGTGATTGTATTTATGCTAGTATGTATGGGCAGAAGGATGGGGGAGAGAGAGAGAGAGAGAGAGAGAGAGAGAGAGAGAGAGAGAGAGAGAGAGAGAGAGAGAGAGAGAGAGAGAGAGAGAGAGAGAGAGAGAGAGAGAGAGAGAGAGAGAGAGAGAGAGAGAGAGAGAGAGAGAGAGAGAGAGAGAGAGAGCATCATGGATTAGGTAACAAACAAAAAATAAAGATAATCTATCACCAAACAAGAACGAGAAATGGACTCGGCGGGACACAGCACGCGGAGAACTGACATCAGGAGGACAGCCAACGCAACAGTGACGACCCAGAACACGTACACGTCAGGGCGGGCAGAGGGCGAGCAGGTGGAGAGATTACATTAGATCATTGGCCGGAGCAGGATGGAGTACACTAACATCAAACAGAGAAAGGTAGAGGAACAGACAACTGGGAAAGGCCTTTGTATTAGACTAGTAATAACTTAAGATGGTGAATATTAGAGTATTGCAGTCACTTGCTAGAGCATTTGCCGGAGCAGGATGGCGTAATCTAACATCAAACAGAGAAAGGTTAAGGAATAGAGATGGACCATTGAGAGAGACCTCTGTTCTGCCATAGACTGACGATATGAAGTTTACAGTGTCAATCCCTAAAGTTAGAGCATTTGCCAGAGCAGGATGAAGAAGTCTAACACCTAACATAGAAAGGTGGAGGACGTTGGGAAAGGCCTTTGTTTTGTATTGAACTAGCAAGACCTTAAGATGAAGATTAGATTAAGTTTGAGTATTTGCCAAACCACGATGGAGTATAATATCAGGGAAAGGTAGAGGACGTTGGGAAAGGCCTTTGTTTTGTATTGGACTAACAAGGCCTTAAGATGAAGATTAGATTAAGTTTGAGTATTTGCCAAACCACGATGGAGTATAATATCAGAGAAAGGTGGAGGACGTTGGGAAAGGCCTTTGTTCTGCAGTAGACTAGCAATGCCTGAAGATGGAGATTATATTAAGTTAAGAGTATTTGCCAAAGCACGATGGAGTAATATATCAAACAGAGAGGGGTGGAGGACGTTGGGAAAGGCCTCTATGCTGCAGTGGACTAGTAATGGGTGAAGATTATGAAGATCAGAGTGGGGTTAGGTTAGGTTAGGTGGGGTTAGGAGAGGTGGAGGACGTTGGGAAAGGCCTCTATGCTGCAGTGGACTAGTAATGGGAGAAGATTATGAGGATCGGATTGACTAGTGACGTTAGGTGGGGTCAGGTTCACGGGAGCTGCCTTGTATACGCCCACCGACCTCTCGCAGACTCCTTGGTTAGTATTGGCAGACACTTCCCTCACACCAACTATTTCCAAAGGCCAAAAAGGGGATCAATTGGGTTCTCATGAGAGTGTTTTCAGGTTCATGGTACAGAAGAAGAATCAAACTACTACTAGGACCATTAAAATACTCCTGGAAATACCGAAAACTCATACGAAAACCGTGTCAAGTATGTGAGCTCGGGCGCCGAAATGGGTTAAGATTCGTTTTAGGTCCGTGCCAGTATCTCATTACCTACTTTATGAAACATCAGTATCTCTTCATATATATTTTCTACAAACCTTTAACAGTCAAGGAAACGCTTTGAAAACCCAATTCAAGGACTCTTTTTTTTTTACTTCTGAAAATAGGAGATAATGTTTACGAAAGCGCGTAGCCTCCTTTGGCGGCCGGGGCGACGCTGCAGCGGGTGTTGCGAGAAATACCTTCGCGCTGAAATAAGTCACATATACATGGGGTGGGGGGTCCAGGGGGTGGGCGTAGCCCCCCCTGGTTAGAATGAGGGGGTCGAGGGGGGCGCAGCCCCCCCGTTAGTAGGTCGTAAAGTTTGGTTGGAGTAGTTTAACTATGCTCCCCGACCCTAAACCCTTTGCGAGCTATTTCACGGCTGCGGCGAATGCAGCGTCGCCGCGGCCGTCGCCAGCGGAGGCGGCGCGCCCTCGTAAACATACAGCACGTTTGTAAGCTCCCCAACCAAACAAAACACGACGAAAATTCCTTGTATAGTGTTTTTTTCACATTTGTTACCTTTTTTTATGCCCTTGAACTGACTCCTCTGCTGTAAGGAAAAAAAAACAACTATACAAGTAATTTTCGTCGTGTTTTGTGTTCGGTTGGGAAGCTTACAAGCGTGCTGTACTGGACTGTAAGACTGGCCCTTAACATCAGGTTCTTTGTTTTCGCTACCTTTTATTTGCATTATATTCGTCACACATGAGTCATCCCTTTACTTTTAGTTGTTGTTGTTTTCATGGGAACCCTGGAGCCTAGATTTAGGTCAGATGAGAGTGTGACGTCATCACCAGGTCATCTGTGAATACTGTCAGTAATGAATTTGCACAACAACATCTGCTAGGATCACAGCAGAAGGAAGATATACACCATTTCCAGGAAGACAGTCCCAGCAGAGCCAAGATGTCTGCCTCTACCCAGAAGGCCCCTACCCAGAATGAAAACAATGAAGATGCCTCAGGTAGGAAAAATATTTTCCCATGTATAATATGTCAGCTCCATTGTGACAGTGATATAAAGTGTAACACCTGCAACATGTGGAGTCACCATGTATGCTCAGGAGTGCCTACACATTTAGGAATCATGCTGGTGAATACTAACAGAAAGTACACATGTCAGCCATGTGCTAGGCAAAGTTTCTCTGACTATGCAACTCAAGCAAATGAAATGGAGGAGTGTAAAAGGAAGGATCTGGCTATGATCTCAAGAAACAGGCCTCTGGCTTCAAAACTCGTGGGTACAAATACTAACCCTGAAGATACTACCCATAACAGCCAAGAGTCACAGGGCAGTAATGACACCCAAACTGTAAATGGAGACACTGCAGAGGATGCCACGGGCAATGATCCACTCAGTTCATGGAGCTCCTGGAGGATATGCGGCTGAGCCTGAGCCAAGAGGTCACACCTACCATAGCACCAGACCAGGCAGCAGCGGCAGCAGCAGCAACAACAAGAAGACACCAGTACCCCAGCATTAGTGAGTAACAGGCAAAAGGAAATGTTGATATGCCGTTTCTACAGAAGGGGTGTGTGCAAGCATGGAGTGCCTGGTAAGGACTAAATTTAGACACCCAAATGAATGTCCAAAGTTGCTGGCACATGGTGTTATTGGAGAAAACGGGTGCAATCAAGGGTGGAAGCGCTCCCTGTTCCACCCCATGATGTGCTGGGATTCGGTAAGGAAATATAAGTGCCAAAAGGAGTCCTGCAAATACCAGCACATTAAAGGCACTAGGAAGAGAAGGGAAGTAGCAGCACCACCACCACCACAGCCCACACCATCCAATGCTGCAGTAGCCCAGGCTATGACCATTACACAAGGAACACCTGCCCCACTACCACTACGGTTGCCACCGAAGGCAGAGGTTTTTTAGAACTGGCAACAGGGTTGAGGATGGACATGGCAGCCCTAGTCAAAGCCATGGAGACTCAGGAGATGCTACTGAACAACCTCATGAAGGAGAACAGAGCGAGCTGGGTACCACCAGGCCAGCCCACCATCGGCGCCCCATGGATCAGTGCTATAACCTCTCGCTGGAGAACATCATAATGGGCAACATCCAAGGACTGTACCCGAAAACAAATCAAGCCAAAGTCCCCTTCTTGAGGGAGCTTTTGGCAGAAGTGGAACCCTTGGTTATAGCCCTAACTGAAACACACTTGAGCAGTAGTGTGAAAGATGAGGAGATACAAATCAAAAACTACACACCATTTAGAACAGACAGAGAAATTAGGTGTCACGGAGGAGCAATAATATATGTAAGAAATGAAATATCTGTTGACACAAAATCCTTACTCTCTTACTCTAATGGACAAGTGGAACTAATCATCATCCACCTAAGAAAGATGAATCTAATAATAATAAATTGCTACCGCCCACCCCAGTGTACATTGCACAACTTTACAGCGGCAATGGAAAAGGTCGCAAAAATACTGGAAGACCAACCAGCACCTTTGCCTGAACTTATCTTGTGTGGGGTCTTTAACTTCCCCTCCATCCACTGGCCGGAAGGTACTGTTGCAGGCGGCACCCTGGACGACCAAGCCCAAGCTAAATTGCTCCTTGATTTCACCGACAAAATCTTCCTCACCCAACAAATAACCAAGCCTACCAGAGCACACAACATTTTAGACCTTTTCTTCACTAATAACCAGGATGCAATAGAAACATACAAAGTGGAGAAAACAATATTCTCGGATCACAGCTTAATACAATAAATACGACGTACAGGAAGACAAGGTTAAAAAATTGGGAATCTAACAAAACGGAGTCCTCTCCCTTTGCAAAATTTAATTTTTAAAGTGAAACAATAAATTGGGAGCTTGTGCAGTGTGAGTTTGGTCAAGTCGATTGGGGTAATATCATGGGAGGAAATAACCCAAACACTATGCTCCAGGCCTTCATTAACACAGTGCTGGAGATATGTGAGGGCCACATCCCAATAAAGAGGAAGAGTGCCTCTGCTCAGCGCCACAACATCCCAAGGGACCGACGAATTCTGATGAGGAAGAGAGCATCCCTCCACAAGCAACTGACTGAGTCCCAGCATGAGGAACAGAGGCACTCAATAAGCAGGAAAATTGAAGAAATAGAACAAAAACTTAAAGAATCGCACAAAGATCAAAGGACCAAGGAGGAAACGTGTGCAGTGAATAACATTCAGAAGAACCCAAAATACTTCTATAGTTACTGCAAAAAATTCTCAAGAACCAAAACACAGATTGGGCCACTGCAAACAGAAGAGGGGAAAACAACACAGAGCCCCAAACAAGCATGCCAAGTACATAAGAACATAAGAACATAAGAACGCAGGAGTCTGCAAGAGGCCGGTAGGCCTGTGAGGCAGCTCCTTTGACCCTAAGCTCCCGTGTATCTAACCCCACCTAATATCGCTGTCCATGAATTTATCTAGTCTATTTTTGAATGTGACAATTGTATTGGCACTCACCACATGACTGCTAAGCCTATTCCACTCATCCACCACCCTATTAGTAAACCAATTTTTGCCTATGTCCCTGTTGAATCTGAATTTATCCAGTTTAAACCCGTTACTTCGTGTCCTACCCGGTTCTCTTACCAACAAAACCTTATGAATGTCTCCCTTATTAAAGCCCTTCATCCATTTATAAACCTCGATCATGTCTCCACGCACCCTTCGCCTTTCTAGAGAATGCAAGTTTAACTGTTTGAGTCTTTCCTCGTATGGCAAGTTTCTCAACCCCTGAATCATCTTAGTCATCCTCCTCTGCACCGATTCTAACATTTTGATATCCATTCTATAGTAGGGTGACCAGAACTGAACCGCATAGTCAAGATGAGGTCTAACTAATGCTAAATATAGTTTGAGGAAGACTTCGGGGCTTCTGTTGCTTACGCTCCTTGAAATAAATCCCAGTACCCTATTAGCTCGATTTCTAGCTTGAATGCATTGTGCCCTTGGACGGAGATCAGAGCTCACTAAGACCCCTAAATCCCTCTCGCACCCAGACCTACTTATGAGTGTCATTTAAGCAATAGTTATGTGAGGGGTTGTTCCTACCTACACTCAGAATACTGCACTTCCCTACATTGAACTCCATCTGCCATTTATCCGCCCAGTCATATAATCTGTTGAGTTCACCTTGGAGAATACTAGCGTCCTGATCCGACTCAATTACTCTACCGATCTTGGTATCATCTGCAAATTTACTAACATCACTGCTAATTCCTGTGTCTAAGTCATTGATATAAATAATAAACAAAAGTGGACCTAATACCGAACCTTGTGGGACCCCACTCGTAACACATCCCCAGTCAGATCTTTTACCATTGATTTGCACTCTTTGCTTCCTATTGCTAAGCCACGCCTTGACCCAGTTCAAAACTTTACCCTCTACTCCGTGAGCCTGTAATTTAAGCAACAGTCGTTGGTGAGGAACTTTGTCAAACGCTTTACTAAAATCAAGATAGATTACATCATAATTTTCATCTCTGTCAACCGCCTCAAATACTTTATTGTAGAAGGACAAGAGATTGGTGAGGCATGACCTACCTTTTGTGAACCCATGCTGCGAGTCGTGAATTGCTTATGTTTCTCTAAATGCTCCTGAATGTTCCTGGCTATTATGGACTCCAGCATCTTCCCTATAACCGATGTTAAGCTAATTGGGCGATAGTTTGAAGCAACTGACCTGTCCCCTTTTTGAAAATCGGCGTCACATTAGCTACTTTCCATAGGCTCGGCACATAGTTGTATTTACCGACATCTTAAAGATGTCGGTTAGTGGGTCACTGATTATATCACCTAGCTCCTTTAATACCCTCGGAAATATCCTGTCAGGACCTGGCGACTTGTTCTTCTTAAGCTTATCTATCTCATCCTGAACTACTTGCCTGGTAATGATTATATCCCTCAATTTATCGCCATCCCCGCCCTCGTACACCTGAACTCTTTCCGGTATAGTCGTTCGATCCTCCTGTGTGAATACTGAAAGGAAGTAGTCGTTCAACAATGTGCTCATATTTTCGTAATTTTCTACTAGCTCCCTGTGTTTGATTTCAGCGGTCCAATTTTCTCCCATGTTTTTGTTCTATACATCTGAAAGAAGCCCTTAGGATTACTTTTTCGCCTCATTTGCTACTTTGATCTCATAGTTCTTTTTGCTATCCTGGTGTTTTTCTTAACTAATCTAGATAGTTCGACGTACCGGCCCCTGAGATGTGTTTCCCCATTCTTTATTTTCTGATAAATTCCCTTCTTTAACCCAATCTCGTGTTTTAGTCCACGAGTCATCCACTTAGGATCATTGTTTTCTTTTCTAAGTGTTCGCTGTGGTATATGCTGTTCTTGCCACTCTACTATTACTCTAACTAAATTATTGTAAGACATTTCTACCTGGTTCTCCTGGCTCCAATCCGCAGTTCTGGCCCTCATGAATCCCTAAATTATCCCAGTTTACCCCTTCAAGATGTCTTCGAAGCCCTCGTAGTTTGCTCTTCTAAAATCTGGCACTAACACTGGGTTTGGATCGCGGGTTACCGCCCAGTCTAACCTAAAACGAACCGTTCTGTGATCACTATTTCCTAACTCTCCGCCCACCTCCAACTCACGCAGCAAGTTCCCATTATTGGTTAGACTAAGTCTAATATGTTATCTCCTCTGGTAGGCTCAGTAACTACCTGCTTAAGGAAATTATCTTGTATAACTTCAAGAAAGTCCTCGGCTTCCAGGTCACCCACTAGATCTTCCCAGTCTATATTCCTATAATTAAAGTCCCCCATTACGCAGACATTTCTACTCATACTGCCCTGCCAATCTCCTGTAGTAATATACTCGTGTCCTGCCTGTTAAGGTTGGGTGGCCTGTATATAACTCCTAGAGTTAGTTTTTCTTTCCTTTGTAAACGTCCACCCAAACTGATTCTGAATCCATGTTAGTTTTGACTGAGTTGTTAACTAAACATTTAAGTGAGTCTTTAACATATAGCGCAACTCCACCTCCCTTTCTGCCCCTTCTGTCTTTGTGAAACATCTGATAACCCGTTATTTCAAATTCTGACCTAAAATTTCTATTAGCAAAGTCTATCCATGTCTCAGTGATCGCTATTATGTCAAAATTTTCTGAACAAGCTTCACCCCTTAGTAAGTCTATCTTGTTTCTGAGGCTCCTGCTGTTAGTATAGAAGATTCTTAGCCCGTCCTCTGTTACTCCTCTAGAATTACTTCTAAGCTGCCTGGTTATATTATGAGCTAGATGTCCCCTCCCATTACTCCTCCCATTGCTCCCATTACTCCTTCCCCCCTCGCCTATACTAAAAAATCCCTCAGGGTACCAAGTGCTCGCTCAAGGGAGTCTGAGAGAGCCTCAACACCCTTGAACGTCAAGTGTATCCCGTCACGGGCGTAGAGGGCGTCGTTGCCAAAGAAGAGGTCCCAATTGTCGACGAACAGCCACCCATTGCGCTCGCAGTGCTCAGCAAGTCTGCTGTTCACTGCTATCGCCCTGGACAGCCATCCATCGCCAACGCCCCTCCTTGGCAGGACGCCACACACTACTGGTGACCCACCAGCTACTACTGGTGACCCACCAGCCACTACTGGTGACCCACCAGCAAAGTACTGATGCAGCAATACAGTAGTACCTTCAGCACCCCTCAGACCCGATCAGTAATCCACGACCCAGTAGCATTCTTCACAGAGGACGCAGGCCACCAAGACCACTTAACTAACATGGAGATCACAGTTAACAACATCAAGGGAGCCATAAAGGAGCTCAGATCAAATTCTGCAGCCGGGCCTGATGGAGTGCCGGCCATACTGCTCCTGAAATGTAGTGAAGTCCTGGCTCACCCCATCCAAAAGTTATGAGGTGCTCACTGGACACGGGAATAGTGCCAACCCTAATGAAGAGAGCCACGGTGTGTCCATTCTACAAAGGAGGGGAAAAGTCAGGCCAAAAACTACAGACCAGTTGCCCTAACGTCACATCTTATAAAAAATTAGAGACATTTGTCAGACAAAATTATAGCCTACATGGAAAAGAACAGCCTCCATAGTAACAATCGACATGGCCTTAGAAAAGGGCTGTTCTGTCTCTCCAAACTCCTGGAACACTATGGCTGGCTCCTGGAGAACCTGGCTGCGGCAAGAACATAGATGTCGTGTTCCTTGACTTCTCTAAAGCCTTCAACAAGGTTGACCACGGCATTCTACTCCATAAGCTCAAGACTCTGGGGATTAAAGGGAAGCTAGGTATTTGGCTCTACCACTTCCTTACAGAAAGAGTCCAAGTTGTCACAGTGGATGGCCACCAGTCCAGTGAGGCCAGCGTCATCAGTGGTGTGCCACAGGGATCAGTGCTGGGCCCTCTCCTCTTCCTTATACACATGGGAGACATCGATGAGGGGGTCAGGAGCTCGGTTATCTCCTCTTTCATCGATGATACCACTGTGAGTCACGCTACCACCACCATGCAGGGAGTCGCCCACCTACAAGAGGACCTCAACAAAGTGCATGCCTGGGCCGCAACCAACAACATGGCATTCAACGAGGCCAAGTTTGAAATGCTGAGATGTGGCCCTGACCACACCATCAAGATGTCTACTTTGCTACTGACAGAAGGAGGGCAACAAATATCTGGACAACCTCATGTAAAGTGCCTTGGGGTTCACCTCAGCGACAACGGTTCCTTCTCACACCACATCACAGAAACAGTGAAGAAGGCAAAGGCAATGGAAGGCTGGGTCCTTAGAACATTTGCTTCCAGAGAACCCGAGGTAATGTTAACCTCTGACGGCCCTGGTGCAGCCTACGCTGGACTATTGTAGCAAGCTGTGGTCACCACACAAGAAGGGCGATGTGCAGAGGCTTGAAACTGTGCAGAGAGCCTTCACAAGACAAATCAGAGGGGTACGTCACCTAAATTACTGGGAACGTCTACAGAAACTGGGGCTCTATTCACAACAAAGAAGAAGGGACAGGTATCGGGCCATATACTTATGGAAAATTTTAGAAGGTCTGGTGCTGGACACACACAATGCACTGCAAGAGCACGTCAATCAGCGGACTGGACGAAAGTGCAGCAGAAGATCCCTCCCACAAGAGCCCCAGGTGGAGGCAGGACCCTGCTGGCCTCGAGTCTGTCCCATGAAGGGCCACGAATCTTCAACAGTCTGCCTAAGGAAGTCTGAAACCTAACAGGTTGCCCGGTAAACAGGTTTAAGAATGGGTTGGACAAGCTGCAACAAACAGTCCCAGACGAACCTCCAGTGCCGGGCTACACCTCAAGATGTAGGACTTCCAACACGATACCGGACCAAATCGCCCAGTTGAGCAGGGATGGCAGGACCGGGTGTAGCAGTGGACCACGACTGTGAGGCGGGGCCTCTAAACACCAAGTAAACCAAGTAAGTAAACAGAAACAGTCAGCAGATTACTTCACCTCACACCGAAACGTACATGACAAAATAGGGTTAAGATTCGATTTAGGTCCATGCCAGTATCTCATGACCTACCTGAAGAAACATCAGTATCTCATCATATATCTGTTCTACAAACTGTCAACAGTCATGGAAACGCCTTGAAAATCCGATTCAATTACTTTTTTTTTACTCTCGAAAATAGTGGATAATGTTTACGAAAGCGCGTCGCCTCCTCTGGCGACGGTGCAGCCGTTGTTGCGAGAAATACCTCCTTGTTGAAATAAGTCACATTTACATGTGGGGGGTCCAGGGGGTGATGGCTAGAAGGGGGTCGAGGGGCGCAGCCCCCGTTAGTAGGTCGTAAAGTTCGGTTGAGTAGTTTAAATATGCTCCCGACCCTAAACCCTCTGCGAGCTATTTTACGGCTGCGGTTGCGGCAGCGTCGTCGCGGCCGCCGCATGAGGAGGCGACGCGCTTTCGTAAACATTATTCCCTATTTTCAAGAGTGAAAAAAGTCCTTGAATTGGATTTTCAAAGCGTTTCCATGACTGTTGAAGGTTTGAAGAAAAGATATATGAAGAGATACTGATATTTCATAAGGTAGATTATGAGATACTGGCACGGACCTAATACGAATCTTTACCAAAATAGTTTTGGCGCAGAGTCCCGCAGGTGACAGTCTGAAATTACTGCACCTCCTCCTTCCTTCCCTTCCCTTCCCTTCATTTCCTCCTTCCTCCCTCCGTGTATCTCCTTCCCTACCTTCTCCTTCTCCTTGGTCTTCTCCTGAAGGTCGGGGAGACAGACAGACTTTGCCTCGTGTCTGTGTTTACACTCTCCTCCTGCTCTTGATCTTGATCTTCTTCTTCTTCTTCTTTTGACCTGTGCTGCTTTGTATCGCTTCTAGGTTTTATGACAACAAACCATCATCAGAAATATTATATAACGCAAGGACTAACAACCTAAAATTGAGTGACAGGAATAGGCACACGAATGGTGACACAAAATGCATCATGTGCAATAGTGAACTAGAAAATTTAACCCATTTTTAATCCAGTGCCCAGCTTATGCAAATGAAAGAAAGAAGATATTGCAAATAGCAAGACTCACTACAGAGGAAGAAGAAGACTAAATTGAGAACTATTATTTAAAGAAGAGCTGATCGAAGAAACCAAGCCAGTGATATATGAAATGTGGAGAAAGAGAGAACAACAAAGAAAAAGCCTAGACACGAACAACCTGAAAACTGACCAGTGAAGATCATCAGGGAAGCGCCGATACAATAAAAGGCCAAGCTGCCCGAACGACCCCTGACCTGCCCTTGGTACTCCTTCTTCGTTCCTCTTTTCTTCTTTTTCACTTCTACACACTTTTCTTTTCAGTATACATCACTTTCTTAAGCACTTCATCCTGAAACTTAGGTTTTCTGTCCCAGGCAGGTGTAAATTAAGCCGCCTTAAGCTCCCTTAACCGTAACAGTAACCGTTACTCAGCACGCTCACATGAATCTAATTATGCCGCGTACGATATATTTCCAATTGTTTAAATCAAACATATATTGAAAAAAAAAAAAAACGTCGCAAGCGGAGAAAAAACGTAAGATTTTGAACTTACGCCGTAAGACTTGAAAATCACCGAAATTTTGTAAGACGCGCAAAAAACGTAAGACTTGACAGTATGTGACAGTGGTATGAGAGTCAGGTGGGTACGTGAGCAGAGAGGGAGGGAGGCGCTTCTTTGAGTGGAAGGTGACTGACAGGAACAGTACGTGGTCGAGGGTCTAGAATGGGGTGTGAGAAAGTGGAAGAGAGGTCTGAGACGGTCTGGAAACATGCGATGGAGCGATAGATCACTTTGGAGTGGTACAGGGAAAAGGAAGCCCCGCAGTGTGTCAGCTGGTATGATGGAAGCCTGGATCTTCTCTTCCAAGCTCGAGCGCAGTGTATGAATGTGAATGCAAGAAATTACAGGTGGCCTGAGTCCCGCAGCAAAGTGTGTCAGATGTGTGACAGGGGTGTGGATGAAACTGTCGGGCATGTGGTGTGTGGGAGGTACCGGAGAGAAAGGACGGAGATGATGAGGGTGGCAATGAGTGAGGTGGGCTGGGATGTGAATGGGAGGATTGCAAGGACAGAGAGGGAATGGATGCTGCTGCTGCTGGGACTGAGTGATGAAGCAAATGAGAGACTTATAAAAACCATGAGGAGTTTTCTGAAAAGATGTGGTGCAAGAAATAGGGAATTGGAAGAGTTGTAATGGATATATACTGCTTGTGTTGTTTTATTTTACAGGTTGTGCCGATACGAAGGCCTGACTCTCCAACGGGTCACCTGTACAGCAAGAGCAAGAGCAAGAAGAGAGTAAACACAGTCTCGTGTGTATCCCCGACCCCGACCTTCAGGAGAAGACCAAGAAGAAGGAGAAGGTAGGGAAGGGAAGGGAGAGACACGGAGGGACGAAAGGAAAGGGAGAGACACGGAGGGAGGAAAGGGAGAGACACGGAGGGACGAAAGGAAAGGGAGAGACACGGAGGGAGGAAAGGGAAGGGAGAGACACGGAGTGACGAAAGGAAAGGGAGAGACACTGAGGGAGGATAGGGAAGGGAGAGTCACGGCGGGACGAAAGGAAAGGGAAGGGAGAGACACGGAGGGACGAAAGGAAAGGGAGAGACACGGAGGGACGAAAGGAAAGGGAAGGGAGAGACACGGAGGGACGAAAGGAAAGGGAGAGACACGGAGGGAGGAATGGGAAGGAAAGGGAGGGAGGAAAGGGAAGGGAAGGGAGAAACACGGAGGGAGGAAAGGAAGGAAGGGAGAGACACGGAGGGAGGAAAGGGAAGGAAGGAGAGACACGGAGGAGGAAAGGAAGGGAAGGAGAGACACGGAGGGAGGAAAGGGAAGGGAAGGGAGAGACACGGAGGGAGGAAAGGGAAGGGAAGGGAGAGACACGGAGGGAGGAATGGGAAGGAAAGGGAGGGAGGAAAGGGAAGGGAAGGGAGAAACACGGAGGGAGGAAAGGGAGGGGAAGGGAAGGGAAAGGAGGAGGTACAGGGAGGAAGGGAAGGGAAGGGAAGAGAGGAGGTACAGGGAGGAAGGGAAGGGAAGGGAGGAGGTACAGTGAGGAAGAGAAGGGAAGGGAGGAGGTACAGGGAGGAAGAGAAGGGAAGGGAGGAAGGGAAGGGAAGGGAGGAGCTACAAGGGATAATATTGTTATGCCAGGGGGTATATTTTTTGGGGGTATTTGTGTTATTGGTGTGTGGGGGTGCTAGTTTGGGGCGCGGACTGGTGATGGCCGGTGGCGTGGGGTGCATCGCGGCGGCCGTGCCGGGAGCCACCAGCCGTGCCGCGGGGGAGAGATAGAGCCCAGCTGCCAGAGACGAGAGACGTGCGCGCTGCCCCTGTGTGCCTTGCCCGCTTTTGTGAGCCCTGTGCTGTGTCCATGCCCCCCTCTGAGTACTTTGAGTTAGTGTGCCTTGTCGACGCCCCCCCCCCCCCCCGAAAAAAGAAAGATTTCCCACTCGTCCCCCGAGTTGAACCTCTGCGAGCTATTTTGCGGTGGCGGCAACGGGTGCAAAATGGCATTGAAAAGTCAATTATTTAGTGATTTCCGGAGAAAAATACTATCCATGATAAACAGCAGCATATTTTGTCCCGAAATTAGCAGTCAGCATCTTGAAATTAGTTGGCTACCCTTTGGTCAATATTCCCCGGTACAGAGAGGAAGGGAAGGGAAGGGAGGAAGGGAGGACGTACAGGGAGGAAGGGAAGAGAAGGGAAAGGAAGGGAGGAGGTACAGAGAGGAAGGGAAGGGAAGAGAGAAGGTACAGGTACAGGATAGATTTTCCTATACATCATACATTTAGCATCACTCTTATTAGATGTATCGAGGCCATACCTCCCTACTATGTACCATACTGAGAGAGAGAGAGAGAGAGAGAGAGAGAGAGAGAGAGAGAGAGAGAGAGAGAGAGAGAGGGAGGAGACAAGGCCTCCATCAACAACACAAAGCACAGCTGCAAGATAACTTGTGTGTTGAATGCCCTTGTGGCTCAGTGGAGAGGAAGTGCGTTCATTATTCGTAAATAACATAATAGTAATGACAACGCAAAGAACTAATTATTCTTTAGTTGCTCTCAATTTTCTGATGATGACAAACCACAGAAAACACCACAAAGTGTTTTATAGTGAACTGGCCTGTTTTTTACAGTGATACCTCGGCTTGGGAGTGCCTTAGTTTACGAGCGTTTTGATTATGAGGAAAAAAAATCACAAAAAATGTCTTGGTTTACAAGTGGTGACTTGGTGTACGAGCATCCTCTTTGTACAAGTCGAAGACGTGAGCGTGGGTCTCCTTTGTTCGCTGCAAGACGAGAGCGCTCAGAGCGGAAAACAGTGGGAGTGGGATCTCAAACTGGTGTCGCACTGGACCTTTTTCCTCCAACCGCATTGGTGGTAGGCGCAACACACAATTCCAACTTTTCTGAGTGTGCATCACACATGACCAAGGTCGGCCGCCCATATCCACAACGTAAACAAATCAGTCACCCTGTATCCACAGGACGTCGCTTGCCAAAGTAAGGGCTGCTGTGGCTTGTGCTGCTGGTACTCAAACTATGGACTTGTTGCTACAGTTACATGGAGGAAGAAGCCGTTGTGGGCACCATCGTGGCTTCAAAGACGGGAGGACAGGAGTGTTTACCCACATCAACAACTCACTCCCATTTAGGTGTACAGGCAACCACGGTTGCTCCTAGCCCCATCGGTTGGAGGAAAACGCCTAGTGTGCCGGCGCCTTCAGTCCGCGTTGCACACTGGCAGAGGCAGCACCCGCGCCCGTATCCGCTTACCTTTGTGCTCTAGTGTGCGGTCTTCGTGTTTTCAGCACTATATATGTTACTTATATACATATTTTTATATTATTATTCTATATTATTTATCATTGCTATTTGTAAGAAAAATTACCCTTATTATGTATAAGATATGTATGATGATATTTATGTTCATAAATTTGCGATATATGTGATTCATTAATGGGATTCACATTAACTTAAATGGAGAAATTCATTTTGGTTTACGAGTTTTTTGGTTTGTGAGCAAAATTCTGGAACGAATTAAACCTGTAAACAGATTTTTTTTATTTATTTAATTTTTATGTCAAACCCTGTAGCACCGGTAGGCTTTCTTGAGGGGCCTGGTGGTCGGCCCGAGCCCGTCTTGGTGCAGGCATGTGTTTATCATGGCTCCACCTTTTCTTGCCTCATGCCGCCCCCCGGAGCTCATTCTTGAATGACTTGGACGGTTCTTCTAGAGTCCGGGTTGATGGGTGGTCTTCAGGGCAGCATGTGGGTAGTCTTAGGCCACTCGCAGTGACTGAAAAATTCCAGGTGGTAGCGGCGGATTCAAACCCTTGTTGTCCAGAATGCGGTGAATGCAGGGCCTGCACGCTAACCACTCAGCCACCGTCTGCCCAGTGAATGATCCGAGGCCTTAGAAGCTTGCTGGAGAAAAGCCTAGGGCCAAGCCTCTTGAATTACACCCGAGTCAAGATGGTGGCTGGCTTGGGGGACTGTGGCGGAAAGGGTAGCCAATAATTTTGAGACACTTTATTTCAGGGCAAAATATGACACTTTTGTTATGAGATTGTTTACCTTCCAGAAATCACCAAATGACTGGCCCTTTCACTTGGCAGCATCAACTCACCATTCAGCCGCTGACCCCCAGTGACAGACTTCCGGGAGACTGGAAGGTTAGCAGAGCACACGTGTGGCAACCAAAGAGCAGCTGTTAAGTAGCAGACGAGACATAGAAAGGTGCATGAAGTAAACCTTAACTATTACTATTACTATTGGAAGGTTAGCAGAGCACACGTGTGGCAACCAAAGAGCAGCTGTTAAGTAGGAGACAAGACATGGAAAGGTGCATGAAGTAAACCTTAACCTGATTATGTTTTGTTTTCTATAAACTGTGGAGAGGGAGTGTATTTGTATGAAGGTATGCAGATGTGTGTGTGTGTGTGTGTGTGTGTATATTTACCAAAATGTATTTACCTATTTGTAGTATACAGGGCCTGACCTCAATCTGAGACAATCCTTTTTCCCATTCTATGCTTCTCCAACTTTTCCTTCATTATATGGACACTGCCACATGCTTCAACAATGTCTGTGCTAAGTCCACTCCATGTATCCACACTCCTGTGTGGAAAACTGTACTTCTTTAAGTCTTTCAAACAAGTCCCCTTCCTCAACTCCTTGCTGTGTCCTCTTAGTTGCCTCCTCCCTTCCATCTGATTAAATAATTTCTGTCCAACACGTCCATTCCACTTGTGTTCCTGTACAGCACTATCAGGTCTCCTGTTTCTCTTCTTTCTCCCAGTGTTGGCAGGCCCAGTTCCTCCAATCTAGTCTTGTATGGTCACTTTTTCCCAGCGGGCACTCATGTTGCTCTTCACTTAACAGGTCTGTTCCGTTAGTGAACATTAAGTCCAGTCTTGCTGGTTCATCCTTTCCTCTAAATCTCGTCTCTTCCTTCACCCACTGTGTCGTGAGGTTTTCTGTGGACAATTTCAAAACTTTAGCTCCCCATGTATTTTCTTCACCTTCCACTCCAAACTTTTCCCAGTTGACATTTTTACAGCTGAAGCCCCCTGTTAGAATTATGTACATTCTTGCTATTTCTAATAGTATCCTCTAATGCTTTACTTGTACCTTCTGACAGGTTGTTATACATTTCCCTCGTCCGTGTGGGGGCACACATGTCACCATTACTGACAGTTTTTCAGCTGTAATAAAACACTTCAGATTTCCTGTATTTTCTGGTCCTGTTCTCACTTTGATCACTTTTAAGTCTGTTTTGAGCAGCAGCATCACCCCTCCCCCACTCCTCCCTATTGTGGCCTTCCTGTATATAGTGTAATTGCACTCCTCTGTTCCTGCCACTTCTGGGCCTTGTGCTAGTTTTGTTTCAGTGGAGCACATTACATCTGGTGTAGCTCTGTTCAGGTAGTCTTTTAATTCTAGCTTTTCTTATATAAGTCCGTCGACATTAGTGAATGTTGACCTAAGCTTTTTCGCTCCCTTCTCTTCCTTGTTGTTGGTGGTGGTGTTGGTGTTTACTTGGCCTCCTCCTCCCTCTTCCTGATCCACCACTTCATCACTCTGTCGTTTTACACTCTCCAAAAACTCTTTATTTTTCTGACTGTTCTTTCTTAATTCCTGTGCTTTGCTTTGTTCACAGTTTCCCTCATCTTAACTCTTTCCTCCATGCTCATATTTTTCTTATATATGTTTCTTTATAATGTTCTGTCCCTTTTAGTATTCCACTCCGACTTGAGATGATCTTGGCTGCCATTTGTGACCTTAACTTCAGCTTGATAGGTCTGTTTTTCCCTTCCTCATATTTTCCTAGTCATGTCACCTCGTCCACCTCCTCTGTCAGCCTTCCAGCACTTTTATCTAAGCTTGTCAGTGTTTCTTTCACTTCAGGGATTTCATATCTCTGCCTTCATTGGGATTTTCTCCTCCTTAACACCCACGATTATCACACTCTTCTTCTTCTCTGCCAATTCGAACCAAGTCTTCCTTGTTTCTCATTACCTGGACAACCTCACGCTCCATCTCCACTTTTCTTGCCCTTTCTTGTTGTTTCAGGATTTCTTGGAAACTTCCTCTCCTTTTCATTTTCCTTTCTTCCATACATTTATTTCTACATCAACCAATTTCTTATCAAAGTCATTCAGCGAGGGATGGGTTGGGGTAGAGTGTTACGGCTTTTAAGCGTTGTTTTTAACGTGGTTTGTGTTCAGTGTTATGTTTTAATGTTTAAGTAATTCCAGCATTAATAAACATCATATTAAAAAGACAAATTTCCACCTATCCCTCGATCGTAACGAACGTGGATGACTGACATCTGTGACGCCAAAAATAATTCCCGTAACGGGTAACAGTGGCATGTCAAGCAAAGGGTAAGTAAGACTTGTCTGCATACTTCCAAAGCTTACAGATATTCACATGCTGGTTACAATAAAAGTTAGGGACAGCATCTCCTCAAGTTTAGTTAAGTCTGTCATTGCAGAGAAAAAGTCTGTTTTAAGCAGAAGCAGGTTGAAGGTTAAAAAATACCTATCCCTATGTTAGTCTACACCCTCGGTTATTACGGGTCCAATTAAATGAAGAAGACTGACTGCCTTGCATCAACTCAGCAATAACAGAAAATAGTGGGTTAGAGTGAAAAGTATTACTCAAGCACTCCCCTTCTCGCATGAAAAAAAGATGCAGGCAAAAGCTCAGGAACCAAACATAAATTAGTAAATGCGAGGATGCAGGTTACAGTCGTGTAGTGGAAAGATACACAAAGCAGCGTCAGGCTGAACCTTAAGCCGGCGCTAGTCTTTGGAGACGATCACTATGCACATTCTGTGTATTAAAAAAAATAGATCGTAAAGCTCAAATTTCCATCCACCCATATATCTGACTATTTCTGCCTAAACCACGGGTAAAAGAACACACCAAGGATTTATTTTGATTACCGCTGGTGACACCCAAAAAGGTTTAGGTCAGAGGGTCGCGAAGGCTCCCCTTCCCGACGAACGTGTCGACGGCAAAAGAAGCATCAAAAAGGACCCAAAATTATTTTAAGTGCCATAAAAGTTGGCTGATAAAACCGTGTAGGTTGCCAGTGGGGCTGTAGTCAAGGGATACTGCACTCCGTCGAAGAGGAACTTTAAGGACAATCATGTACACAAGGAACTCTAGTAATAATCCAGCATTAGCTGCAGAAATGGTTTCTCCATCTGTCCAGTTGCATTGTTTAAAACACAAGATCAAATCAGTAGATAGCCTATAGGCGTCCACTGGCCCGTTAAAACGGCCACTCGTTTGCACAGTGTCCACAGCAAAATTTACACCCTTTTACGAGGCTGTGTTGCCCATCTTCCCCAAATGTTTCATGAAAAAGTGACCGAAATGCATCATAATCCTTCCGTCCTGTGAACGCGCTCCTGTTTATGAGGGCCGGCGTTCCCGTTCCCGGGATTGACCTTCGAGCGGCTGAGAGATATTTAATCTCCCGGATTTGACACGAATGAAATGTCCATGACAATCTCACTTTGAAACGAGAAGTCCCTGGCCGAATAATCTGCCTCCTTTGCTGCCTGCGAAAGGCCTAACTGCTGTTGCTGTTAGCGGGTGATTAGGGGCAGAAGCCATAGTGGGATTAGTAAGGTAAGTAAATACCTCTTGGTTGCTCATGCAGCGTAGAAGGAGGAGCAAGCACCCTTTGAAGACTGCTACACTCCTTACGTGAGAACAGTTCCCGTTATCCGTGACGGTACTTGTCATTTCTCTCTACCCACCCCTCATAGTCCTCAGTGAGAGCTTGTAACTTCGGGTCAGGTTTCTCTGCCATTAAAAAGAGTTACTAGTAAAATGAGGAGTAAAATGGTAAAAGAAAAAAAATATATCGCTGCAGAAGTAAGTGAAGTAATAATCCTTCACCACTAAGTATGTGCTCACTCCTCCCCGATGCTTTTGAAATGCATTATAAAAGAGAAAAAAGAATAATGAGTGAGGCTTAGCAAGACAAAACTTCTCCACTGTGCAATAAAACACACAAAAGAAAATGAATGATTATACATAAAATGCGTAACAATGTTACTCAAGAAAAATATTAAACAACCACACGCCAGAAAAATCAACAGCTGAAAACTCTAATAGATTAGATACGGCCCCACACGCCTAAACACGTGAACATAATAATAGCAATGCACCTGAAATCATGTTACAAGTGGTTTAATTACGGAAACTGTATCAATGTATAGTGTCAGCTAAAATGTGTTAAAAACCTCGAAGACAGCAACTCGATACCCCACTACTCAGCACGCTCGTGTCCTTCGCCTCGCCGGTGGCTGGGGCAGGATGCAGGGGTGGCAGGGTCTGCCGTCCGTCGGCTGGTAGCTGTGGTGGGAGGGGCGGCGGGCAGACAATATACGCCCACCAGTCACCCTCAAAGGTTTGAGTTGCCTGGCAAAGAAAAGTGCGCACCTACGACTAGTTGTGTCGTAGGAAGAAACAAGTGCCTAGACACCTCCGAGGAAACTTGGTTGTGCGAGGCGGGGCGCTCAGGTTGTGCGGGGTGGGGCGGGGCGTTGCGCTCGGGTGTGGCTGGGTGCTGACTTGAATCTCACGGAGCAGGAAGATCGCGCGCTGCCTCAGCAGAACGCTAGGTACACGCTTCACTGTTTCTGCCCTCACACACTGTCACTGAAGTTATGGTTGAGAGAGATATAACAATTCGGAGTAGTTCGTAACCACGCTGCACACCATTTATGTTAAGATTTTTAGTGTTATTTTTAACGTGGTTAATGACGAGGCGGCCACCAGCCACCATTTTATGTTATGTTATATTAGAGAAAGATAACACCTATATAACACTTCGGAGTACAGGTAACTCTCGATTTACGCGAGTTTGTTTTACGCGTTTTTGAAATAACGCGGGGTCCAAAATCTAAATAAATTTTTAATTTACAAGTTTTTTCCACTTATACGCGATATTTTATGGAGTGGCCACCATATGTCTCACGCAACTGGACTCACACGGCGCCGCGCCACAGCTAAGCTCAGTTCTTCCTGCGCGCCACTTGAACAACAATACAGTACCCACGCTGCCACGCTACTCAACGATTCTTGCAACACCAGCCCGGCCGCCATTTGCATTGTTTGGAAACCACACAACAAACAGCTGCATGCCGCGTGTCACCAGAACCACGTGAATTGTGTCTTGCCTAGTTGTCTGTCATAACCTACGAGTGATGGTGGGAATAATATGCTTATTATGATATCAGAAGCTGTGCATCATCAGTCTGTACGGGGATGTATTTCTCACAACACCAGCCCGACCGCCATTTTCATTGCTTTACTCAAGGACACTTGTCAGTTCAAGCAGTAAAGATTACACCTAAAATATATAAATATTGGAAAACTGTACATTGTCAATGTTCTTTAACCCGTACATATTTTTGAGCATTTTAAGAACGTTTTTTTTTTTCAAAGCTTGGGGTGCGTGTTATACGCCGCAAAATATGGTACAGTATTTATTTTTCGACAGAAACATACCTGTTGTTTGATTTACATTGTTTTTGATTTACGCGACCTCTTCAAGAACGCAATACTCGTGTAAATCGAGAGTTACCTGTAGTTCGTAACCACGCTGCACACTATTTATGTTCAGACTTTTAGGCGTTGTTTTTAACGTGGTTTGTGTTAAGTGTTATGTTTTAATGTTTAAGGCGCGAACTGTTATCTCACGTCAGGTCCGGTGTACCGTTGCCTGCTTTCACAAGTTGATTGTAGTAGGTGAGATAACACAATAGCCTTTTAGTTGGCCGAGCGGTAGCCGTTATAAGTTCACTTTAGTTCTCTCTCTCACAGGGCAATACCAATACAAATTGTAATTTTAACTATATTAACAGTTGTACACAAAGTTTACAGTTTACGTTAGCGAGTCGCACAATTTGAGAGCCAGCCACACCACAGGGCGCGGGGCGGCGGAGCACCGCTCGCCTGCCCGTCACCTGTCTTCTCTCGGCTTCTCCCCCGTCTTCGCGTTGCTCACTCGTTTTATTTGCTTGTTAGATCGTCCGGAAGGGTGTGGGTTCCAGTTGATGACTGTTGATGAAAGTCATCATTTGCTGATTCTTGCGTTAGCTCAGCATGTGTTCTCACGGCCATCAGCTCTGACGTATTCCATAACATCCTGGCAAAGGCACTGAGCCTGTGCTTAAACACACAGCCACACACTCACATGTACATTATAATATACGCATTACACGAGGGAGCGGGAGGGTGGGAAAAAAAGGGGGGGGGACATTGCCATTATTTTTATATTATTATTACTGTTGCTGCTCAAGTGCATGCATGACTATGTTTGTTTTATGGCTTAAATCTGGGTGTTGCCCGCGGCTGTGCCCGGATATGCCGTGAGCCACGCTCTCTGCCCGGCCGTATCGAAGGGGTTGATGAGCAGCTTTTCAGTGATATAAACTGTTTGTTAAGGGGGTGTGCCAGTACCTTGAAAGAACAAGTCATTGCATTAACACATCTCTTACAAACCAGGTAGTGGTGTCCACCATGCTGGGAGGAGGACAGCGCTAAGTGACTGCACCTGACTCTGTGTGTGTGTGTCCTGACGTCCACCGCTGGTGCTGAAGTGAGGGTCTGAGGTGGGCAGCACAGGGCCAGAAGACAGCACCTGACTCTGTGTGTGTGTGTCCTGACGTCCACTGCTGGTGCTGAAGTGAGGGTCTGAGGTGGGCAGCACAGGGCCAGAAGACAGCACCTGACTCTGTGTGTGTGTGCCCTGACGTCCACCGCTGGTGCTGAAGTGAGGGTCTGAGGTGGGCAGCACAGGGCCAGAAGACAGCCCCCGACTCTGTGTGTGTGTCCTGACGTCCACCGCTGGTGCTGAAGTGAGGGTCTGTGGGGGGCAGCACAGGGCCAGAACACAGCACCCGAGTCTGTGTGTGTGTGTCCTGACGTCCACCGCTGGTGCTGAAGTGACGGTCTGAGGTGGCCATCCCAGGGCCAGTCGACAGCACCCGACTCTGTGTGTGTGTGTCCTGACGTCCACCGCTGGTGCTGGTGCTGAAGTGAGGGTCTGAGGTAGGCAGCACAGGGCCAGAAGACAGCACCCGACTCTGTGTGTGTGTGTCCTGACGTCCACCGCTGGTGCTGGTGCTGAAGTGAGGGTCTGAGACACTTGCTGTGCTCATCACTCACTGTCCTTGCTCCTTGGTGCATCCTTCCCTTCACCTGCTTGCTTGGTCCCTGAGTAGCGGTGAGGAAGACTTGCTGCCCCCTCGGCTGCAAGGCCGGGCAGCAGCCTGAGTGGCCAGGAGCAGCAGAGCAGACTGCCACTGGTGTGAGGATCAGGGGCGATCAGAAGAACCACCACCACCACCACCACCCTGCTGCTGCTGCTGCCTTCTCCAGCCATAAGGAAAGGGAAAGTTTGAGTGGAAGGACTGTGAGGCAGTTTGGGACTGAGAGCAAGTTCATCAGACACAGCCTTGCACACACTGCTGAGGGAAAGCATGAGTGCCAGGAGTTTGAGGAAAGACTCCCTGGGAAGGGTGACCTCAACAAAAGCACCCACGCACTCGGGTGAAAGAAATCATGAATCTCAAGGTTGTAGGAAAAGATTGGGTGGGAAGGATCACCTCAACACACACACCCTTACACACACTGGAGGAAAAAAACATGGATGTGAAGTTTGTGGGAAACGTTTCCATCTGAAGGGTGACCTCAAGAGACGCATCCTTACACACACTCGTGAAAGAAACCATAAATGTGAAGTTTGTGGGAAAAAGTTCAGTTTGAAGTGTAACCTCCAGACACACACCTTACACACACTGGTGAAAGAAAACATAAATGTGAAGTTTGTGGGAAAAAGTTCAGTTTGAAGGGTAACCTCCAGACACACACTCTTACGCACACTGGTGAAAGAAAACATAAATGTGAAGTTTGTGGGAAAAGCTTCACTCAGAAGGGTCACCTCCAGACACACACCCTTACACACGCTGGTGAAAGAAAACATAAATGTGAAGTTTGTGGGAAAAGATTCACTCAGAAGGGTAGCCTCCAGACACACACTCTTACACACACTGGTGAAAAAAACCATGAGTGTGAAGTTTGTGGGAAAAGATTTAATCGGAAGGATAGCCTCCAGACACACACCCTTACACACACTGGTGAAAGAAACCATAAATGTGAAGTTTGTGGGAAAAGCTTCACTCAGAAGGGTGACCTCAAGAAACACACCCTTACACACACTGGTGAAAAAAACCATGAGTGTGAAGTTTGTGGGAAAAGATTCCTTGTGAAGTCATGGCTGAAGAGACATGGCATAAGACACTGTGGCCACAAAGGGTTCCAGTGTGATGCTTGTGGCAAGCGATTTATGACAAAAGGTGAGATTGCGAGACACGTGAAGATTCACCTCTGAGGTGTTGTGTTGTGCTGCCGTGTGTGGGAGAGAGCAGGTGCTGGATGGGGCGTTGTATTGCATGGAGAACAGAACACATGGCCCAGATAGGGAATCAAAGGCAGGTTGCAGAGTGTCTGCAATTTTGAAAATTTAAGAAGAAGTGTGTGTGTGTGTGTGTGTGTGTGTGTGTGTGTGTGTGTGTGTGTGTGTGTGTGTACCTAGTTGTAATTTTACAAGGCCTGGGCTTATGCTCGTGTGGTCCTGTCTTCATATCTGTATTTGTCCAGCTTTTCCTTAAAGTTGTGCACACTCTTTGCTGATACTACATCCTCACTTAGTCTGTTCCAAACCTCTATGTTTCTTTGCAGGAAGGTATATTTTTTTACATCTCAAGCATCTTCCTTTTCTCAATTTATTACTGTGTCCTCGTGTGTTGCTGGTGTTTCTTCCTTCTCTTCGTAGCAACTCCACATTATCTGCTTCTTCCATTTTATTCCACAATTTGTAAATTAGTATTAGGTCTCCCCTTTCTCTTCTTTGTTCCAGTGTTGGCAGGTCCATTTCCTTTAACCTTTCTTCATATGACAATCCCTCCAGTTCTGGAACCATCTTTGTTGCCATCCTTTGTATTCTTTCTAGTTTTTTCTCGTGTTTCTTCTCATGCGGAGACCACACAGTTTCTGCATATTCCAGCTTTGGTCTAATCATAGTGGTAATCATCTTTTTCATCATATCTTTATCCATGTAGTGGAATGCTATTCCTATATATCTCACCATTCTATACATATCTCAGAATATCATATTTACATGACTCTCTGACTTGATTATTTTGTATTATCACTCCCAGATCTCTCTTCTTGAACTTTTAATATTTCTCCATCTCCCATTCTACATGTCCATTTTGGTCTCCCTTCACTCTTTCCCATTTCTATTACATGACATTTCTTCACATTGAACTTCGTCTCCCATTTCTTACTCCAGTCCCAAACCTTATTCAGGTCCTCTTGCAGAATTTCAGTCTTTACTATTTCTTATGTGTCTCAGCAGTTTTGCATTGTCTGCAAACAAGCTCATGTAACTATTTACTTTCTTCGGCATGTCATTTATATATACTAGGAAAAGTATTGGTGACAGTACTGATCCATGGGGCACTTCACTATCTACATTTCTCCATTCCGATTTCATGTCCTTTACCACTGTTCTCATTTCTCTTCCCTTTAAGTAACTTTACAACCAGTTTTTAATTTTCCCTTTCAGTCCTCCTCTATTTTCCAGCTTCTATAATAGTCTTGCATGTGGATTTTTGTTGAAAACCTTCTTCAAGTCCAAATACATGCAACCTACCCACCCGTCCCTCTCCTGTGTTATGTCCGTCACTCTCGAGTAAAAGCTCAATAAGTTTGTTACACATGAACGCCCTTGTCTAAAGCCATACTTTTTTTTCTATAATTATATTGTTTTACATTTGTTTGTGTGTGTGTGTGTGTGTGTGTGTGTGCATGCGTGCATGCGTGCATGTGTGTGTGTGTGTGTGTGTGTGTGTGTGTGTGTGTTACTTGTACCCACACCAGGGGTTGGTGGCCTGGTTTGCCTGACACCCTTCATGCTGGGTGTGGAGCTCTTCCCCAGGCACTGTTGGCAAAGTGTTCTGGGTCTGGGTGTGCCTGGCAAGGGCCATTACTTGAAATGTTTGGGGCAGACACGGGAAGGTTTTGTTCCTCTCCATCCCACACTTCTTTTTACATTTGTTTCCCATGATTGTTGTCTCCTTGGCTGTGTCTTCTGGGGTGGAAGTGTTGCCCTGCCCTTCAGCCTGTTCATACCTGGCTGTCTGTCTATAGTTTCTTCCATGAATAAGACAAAGTCGGCAGGAGCACGTGTGTGCCGGCATGTTCGTCACATCAGCATTCACATTCCAAGTCCCCGTGCTGAGTCACGTGGTGTGTTCGTGCATCTGGCACAAGGAGACTCTAATATAGCCTCCTTGGTCTGGCAGCAACCCGGCCATTTAGCGGGTATCAGACTCATTATATATGTATATTTTTATTACAAAAAACAGGTGATGTCACTTCTGACTTTGTGAGCTCTCATGTTTATCCATTTCCCTATGTTTCATGGAGGCATAACTTGCATTATTACGTTCACTTTGACTGGGGCCAGAGCTGTTGTGAGTGTCTGTTAAGCTGGAAACTCCCTCCTTTGTGTGAATCATAAGCCACAGAAATGTTACCAGTGTATTTACCTAGTTGTATTTACCTAGTTGTAATTTTACAGGGCCTGGGCTTACGCTCGTGTGGTCCCGTCTCCGTATCTATAATTATCCAACTTTTCCTTGAAACTTTGCACACTCTTCGCCGATACTATTTCTTCACTTAATCTGTTCCAAACCTCCATATTTCATTGTGGGAAGCTATATTTCTTTATGTCTCTTGAGCATCTTCCCTTCCTCAACTTTTTACTATGTCCTCTAGTATTCCTGCTGGAAGGTTCTTCTCTTAGCAATTTCTCGTTATCTACTTCTTCCATGTTACTCAATAGCCTATATATTTGTATTAGGTCTCCTTTTTCTCTTCTTTGTTCTAGTGTTGGCAAGTCCATTTCCTTTAGTCTCTTCATATGTCAGTCCCTCCAGTTCTGGAACCATTTTTGTTGCCATCCTCTGTATTCTTTCTAGTTTTTTATGTGTTTCTTCATATATGGAGACCACACTGTTTCCGCGTATTCTAGTTTAGGTCTGATCATAGTAGTTATTAATTTTTCATCATTTCTTTGTCCATGTAGTGGAATGCTATACCTATATTTCTCACCATGTTATATGTATCACCAAAGATCTGATTTATATGACTTCCTGGTTGCATATAATCTTGCATTATTACTCCCAGGTCTCTCTCTTCATTTACTTTCTTTAATATTTCACGATCTCCCATTTTATATGTCCATTTTGGTCTTTCTACACTTTTTCCCATTTCCATAACATGACATTTCTTCACGTTGACTTTCATCTCCCATTTCTGACTCCATTTCCAAATCTTGTTTGGGTCTTCTTGCAGCTCCTTGCAGTCTTCACTGTTTCTTATATGTCTTTGCAGTTAGCATCATCCGCAAACAGGCTCATGTAGCTGTTTATTCCCTCTGGCATATCATTAATATAGACTAGGAAGAGTACTGGTGCTAAAACCGACCCCTGGGGCACTCCACTTTCCACCGTTCTCCATTCCGATCTAGTGTCCTTAACCACGGTTCTCATCTCTCTTCCTCTGAAGTAGCTTTCCATCCAGCACTCCATTTTCCCTCTCAATCCTCCTTTATTTTCTAGTTTCCACAGCAGTCTTGAATGTGGAACTTTGTCAAATGCCTTCATTAAGTCTAGGTAAGTGCAATCCACCCATTTGTCTCTTTCCTGTAATTTGTCTGTCACTCTTGAGTAAAAGCTCAGCAAGTTTGTCACACATGAGCGACCTTTCCTAAACCCATATTGATTGTTTGTGATTAGATTATGTTCTTGAAATCTCATCCATTGTTCTTTTATTAATTTCTCACATATTTTGCATACTACACTGGTCAGAGACACCGGTCTGTTATTTAGGGGTTCTTCCTTTTCTCCACTTTTGTATATAGGTACCACTTCTGCCCTCTTCCACTCCCTAGGCGCTGTGCCCGTTTTAATTGAGCACCTATTGATGTCATATATTGGGCCAACTAGCTCATTTCTGCACTCTTTAAGTATAAAACCTGAAACTCCATCCGGTCCCACGGCCTTCCCTTCTTCCAATTCCCCCAATAGATTTTTTATCTCCTTTTTATCTATTTTGACCTCTTCCATATATATATCTAAGTTGTTTTCTTGTGGTTCATTAAATAATAATTCTTTGGTAAACACTTGCTGTAATTTTTTGTAAAATAATTCCGCCTTGCCTTTGGGATCTTTGATCTCTACATTCTCTTCCGTCAGTCTTTCAATTGTTTCTCTTGATTTAATTTTTCCATTTATAAATCTATAAAATAGTTTAGGTTGTTCTTTACACTTTTCCACAATATCCTTTTCGTATCGTTTCTCTTCTTCCTTTCTCACTTTCACGTACTCATTTCTCGTTGCCCTAAAGTCTTCTCTGTTTCTTTGATTTTTGTTTCTTTTTAATCTTGACCACACTTTGTCTCTCTTTTCTTTTGCCTTTGCACATCTTGCAATAAACCAGTCCTTTTTAGCCCTCTCCCTCGGTCTGTATTTTGGTAGGAACTTCATAACACCTGTGTTGTACGCCCTCATGAAAATATCATATTTTTCTTGAACTTCGCTTGTACTCATTAACTCTTTCCAATCCATTTCACCAAAAAACTTCTCGAGGTTTTCCACCCCTGCTTTCCTATAGTTTAATCTATCGCTTCTATAAGTCTCATTTTGTTCCCTTCCTCCCTCCTCCATTTCCATCTCTATGAGCACGTGATCACTTTTTCCCAGGGGGCAATCATACCTCAGTTCATCCTTCACGTGAATTTCTCTTGTCAACACCAAATCCAGTCTTGCCGGTTCATCATCTCTTCTATATCTAGTGCTTTCCTTTGTATTATCAAATTTTCCATCATTAAATTCAAGAATCTATTCCCCCATGCCACATCACTACCATTGCTCTCAAACCTCTCCCAGTCAACCTCTTTGCAATTGAAATCGCCAACTAGTATTACTCCTTTGTTTGCCTTAAGTAATCTCCTCAAACTCTGTATGGTGTCATCAGTCATGTTTTCATAATCTTCTTTACTCCATGATGTAGTTTTTGGTGGTACATATGTTACTGCAGTCGTCATCCTTTCTCTGTTCTTGTTTTCCAAGCTTACACTCACTATCTCTGCTTTTCCCTCTCTATATTCTATTGATTTTACTAATAACTCTTTCTTTATCATTATCACCACTCCTCCTCCGCCTTTGCCCATTCTATCCTTCCTCCACACATTGTATCTTCCATCTAACTCAATTTGGATTTGGACATGAGAGGTGTTGTATTTCCACCACCGTGCCGAGACACCAGATGGCACAGTGCTGGCCCTACTTGCATGGAATTCAAAAGTCATCCATTCTGGTTTCCTTATTACAGGTCTTAGAGCGTAGAGATAATGATCCATGCTTACTCAAAAACTTATCATACAGGGAAATATTAAAGTAGCTACTATGTGTTTCAGGCGCTATGAAACACAGTTTTTCGAATATAACATTTTAACAAGGCATCGGACAAGGATGGTATTTTGGAAGATGATGATTAAGACCCTGACCTAATTGGCAAAAATAGGCTTAGGTGCCAAATGTGGATGATTACGGCACTTGTAGGAGTAACTTTAAGGTAAACTGCACTAAATTATACAGGCACGGGTAGCGAGGCTAGGTGCCTCTCGTTCGTGACGTCCATGTGACGTGTAACTATGACGTAG
>NW_026110482.1:70000-111127 GCF_024679095.1 Eriocheir sinensis
CAGAAGGCATGTTGGATATCTTCAGGGCTGACTCTGGGCAGTCATCTTCAAGGTCCGAGACAATGTAGTATTTAGACGAATGATCAAGAGTCAGGTCTTGGCATGAGTCAACAGATATATTATTTGCCAGGAGTATTTCCTCAAAGCTGCAGGGATCATCATTGTCCTCGTCACCGTCTGGTGTGTCCCGGCCGTCTGGACCGCCCCGGGCGTCCACACTCAGCAGGGGTGTGGCAGCAGAGCCTGGAGGGATAACACACACTCAGTCAGCTCAACAGTCATGGTGTTTGTTATCATGGAGCTGGAACTAGTAGTGATAGCTAGTTGTGCAGTAACTGCTTGAATATCACTGGTGGAAGTAGCAGCAGCAGTACCAGTAGTAGCAGTAGTAGGAGTATAATAAAACCAGATTGGCGAGCCTGTTTTGGCGTTGGCTCCCGCGGGTCCTTTCCTCCCCTCTGCTCTGCCACACAATCCCAACACCTATATTTTCCTTTCATATGCTAGCTATAGCTAACATAAGGGAGGAAGAGATAGGTGTTGCAACTGTGTGGCAGAGCAGACAGGAGGAAAGGACCCGCAGGAGCCAACACCACAACACTCGCCAATTTGGGTTCACTATAGTAGCAGAGTAGTAGTAATAATGAAAACAGTTCAACAACATGGTCTCAGTTAGTCCCATGCAATATTTGGCACCAACAGATTTACCAGCAAAAGGGTTTTCCGGAAATTTCCAGTAGATTGCCAACAAATTTTCAATGCTTGCTTGCATGATAACCAATGTTACGGGTGAACCGCTCCATGGGTGTGGCGAGTTACACTCTACGGGAACAGTCTACCGTGTTTACATTACTCACCGGCTCCCACGGTGGACAGTGCCGCCACTCAAGGGCCTTGGCACATCACAACCCTTGCTCATACACTTTGATCTGCTTCAATAAGTCGCTCCCTCAGTGACCAAAAGAATTGTGTGTCCATCACGTGACAAGGTTGAAGTACATGTTTATATTTGGTTCTCTCCTCTGCTGCGCCTCTCAAATATCCTACATCACCATACTAGTCATGTGTTGACAGGATGAGTGGTGAGCTGCTACTCACTCTTCCTGCCGTGGTGAGCTCCTTCCCTCACACACACTCACTCCTCCTTGCTCCTCTGCTGTACATCTCACTGCCTGCATCACATTACTAATTTTCATATATATTTATTCATTTATTTTTTGTTTTACCGAATTTTGACAAGCATTATGCGAGTTCTACAATCAGTTCTAAGTCTGTTTATCTTGTATAAGAGGCGAGCTGTGACAAACATCATAGTAATGTGTGGCACGAGAGCATGTGTGATTGACAGGCCATTGTCATGAGTCATAGAGAAACCCAGCCAATCAGGAGAGGCCTGACATATATATTGCCAGGCACCAGAGAATCACTTCATTTGAAGAGACTACTGAGGAGCCCCACAAGGGCAGATTTGGTGCCAACATTTTTTATATATATTCATGACACAAATTACAGGATAGGAGAAAGCTGCTTAAACCTGATTGTAGATGCAATTACTCAAAGAAAATAACATCCACAACCACACAAAAAGTCTCACATGGCAGCAGTGGCGTTCCCTCCATGGGGTCGTCTCCGTGGAAGAGGGAGGTGCCCTGGCTCAGCATCAGCAAGTCTGGCGGGGCGGCCTGGCCCCCTCGCTGCCGCAGCCCACCAGCGTGTGGGCCGTGCATGTCATAGTCATCCCAGTGGTAGCCTAGGATTTGGGAAACACAGACATATATTACCAGGCTTTCTGACACTGAGCCACATGTGGGTTTGTTGACACAGATCCACATTCCTCAGCCTTCAGTGTATGTCAGTGTATTCACAGCGTGCTATAAAGATTTCTACGTGACAGTCCCAGACCCATGATGCTGCAAGAGCTTTCTCCACATGCATCACAAGATGGTGAATATGATGTATGGGATACCATGCAAAAAAAATATTAATCTAATACAGACTATTACACTTAAAGTTGCAACACCTCGTTTAGCCTAATTCTCCTGCAGACTTTTATGGCTTTTGTAAAACACACAAAAGGAGGAAATTATATTACTACTAAAGTATGGGTAGGTACCTTTCTTCTTCTGCTGGCTCGGTGCTGCGTGCAAGGAAAACAGAAGACACGTGAGTGGTCATGTCCCAGAGGCTTATATTTACAATGTGCATTCTCCCTTCTCTCAACCTGGGAAACTTACTTAAAATTACAGAGCAAATTCATTATTATAGATGAGGTTCAAAAGTTATCATATATATATATATATATATATATATATATATATATATATATATATATATATATATATATATATATATATATATATATATATATATATATATATATATATATATATATATATATATATGAAACTTTTGTAAGTTGTAAACCCAAAAATCAATAAAAATTGTGTAAATCAACAAAAGCACTAGCTTCATAATAACTATGTACTACTTTGTTGCTCTTTTGGCTGTGTGATGAAAGAGTGTCTGTGCCCGTCAACCACAACACAAGACTGTGTCAGTTAGCAGCAGCTGAAGGAACAGATCACAAAGTTACACGGGGATGAAACACGACAGCACTCGTGTTCTTAAGATATTAAAAAAGCACGTTACTATCACCATGTTAACTTGTATAGTTTGTCATGGTAAGTGCTACTCAAAGCTGAGCCTCAGAAGACTCGCAGCAGTGGCCGGTTATCTCAAGCAGCACACGAACTCAGTCGGGTGAGTGTTGGCACAGCGCTGCATTGCCTCTCAGAAACCCTTTGGCTGTCAAAGCCATGGGGAGCCCTTGTGTAGGGCCCATGCAAGGCAGAGGCCTGGCTCTGAGGGCCATGCAACAGTCTTCTGGTGTGGTCACTATCAGCTGTGGTGGCCTCTTGAGGGTAGTCTAAATGTGCTGGGGCCCGGCGAGCCAGGAGGTGGGGGCAGGGGAGAGGGGGCACGGCAGGGGAACCTGACGCCTGGCCCCTCTCTGCACCCGCCAGGATATAAATAGAAGTTTGTTATTCCTGAGGGTAAAGTCTTGTCGTGAGAGTACGCTGCAAAACCTTCACACTTCCCTCCTCGCTGTGAGGGGAAGAACCTAAACCCCTCACAGAAAGGCTTTTAGTGTTTCCTTGGACAAAATCAAATTTATGCAGATCATAAATTAGAAGCTGGCACCAAATAAATACATGGAGTGAAATTTAATAGAATTTTCATTAGGGTGCATTAACCAAGTCAGTGTTAAGCAGGCATGCTATTAGTGCCATCAGTGGGTGACCCATGCTGCAGCAGCACAGCGTGCCACCGGGAACCTCTGTGCAGTACAGGAGCTGGGCACTCCTGGCCGGCACCACATGATGCAACCCTGAGCCATCACACAAACAAAACTCCTGCCATGACAGATTAAAAAGGAAAGATTTTTTCTGAAATACATATATCTATATATGTATATACTATACTGTGTGTGTGTGTGTGTGTGTGTGTGTGTGTGTGTGTCTCTCTCTCTCTCTCTCTCTCTCTCTCTCTCTCTCTCTCTCTCTCTCTCTCTCTCTCTCTCTCTCTCTCTCTCTCTCTCTCTCTCTCTCTCTTACACACACACACACAGAAACAATGGTGAGGGACATGGCAGATAAGAAAAAATGTCAAAATGTTTGGTGTACAAGAAGAAAAACACAGTGAAGACTCAGAGGGAAAGTTGTGAGAAGAATAGGGTGAAAAGTGTATTGAGAAATTTGAATACTGAAGAAGAGGAAAAGTTTGAGGAAGAAGTAGATGAAATAACAAGATTGGGAAGGTATGAGGAAGGAAAGAACAGGCCATTAAAGATTAAGTTAAGATCCCAAATGACAACAGAAACCATCCTAAATAGGTTGTGGAGATTAAACAACTCTGAAGTATACAAACAGATATATGTGAGGAGAAATATGACGGAGGATGAAAGAATGAAGGTAAAAGAAATGATAAATGAAGTGAAAAAAAGGAATGAGGAAAGATCAGAGGAAGATAAGAAGAATTTTTTTTGGAGAATGAAGAAGAAAAAACTGATGAAGTGGTGGATAGGAGGCGAAGAGAGAGGGAGTAAGGGTGTTGATATCCTTTCCTTCCTCCTCCTTATTTTCACATATTCATTTCTTGCCATCTTAAAGTCTTCTTTATTCCTCTGGTTCTTTTCAATCTCTTCCACGCTGTCTTTTTTTCTTTGCACCTGCACATCTTGCATTAAACCATTAATCTTGCTTTCCTCTTTCTATTGGTTTATATAATGGGATATTTTATGACTTCTGTCTCATATGCCTCTGAAAAAATCATACTTTTCGTGCACCTCGTTTGTTCTTTTTAACTTTTCCCAGTCCAGTTATTGGTAATATTTCTTGAGATTTTCGATGTCCGCTTTCCTGTAGTTTCTCCTTTTTCCTTTGTATGATTCGTCTTCCTCAGTGACGTCCTCATCGGTTTCCAACTCTATTATTACATGATCACTTTTTCCCGTGGGACACACATATCTTAACTCATTTAACAGGTGCACTCCCTTCGTCAGCCCCAGGTCCAGTCTTGGTGGGTCGTCATCACTCCTGTATCTTGTATTTTCAGTCACCCACTGCATCATTAAGTTTTCCGTAGTCAGTTTTAAAAATCTCTCTCCCCATGCCGTGTGTGTGTGTGTGTGTGTGTGTGTGTGTGTGTGTGTGTGTGCAAAAGATGTAAGGTACCAATTTCTTTTTCTCCTTTCTCATGCTGAAGATTGACTTTATGGCTTGAATAAAATAAATCCATTAATCTGCACAAGTTATCAATGCTGAGTTAATATTTTTCTTTACTTATTATTTAATTCTCAGAAATCAATGGCAAGTCAATTTTTAAAATGGCAAATGACGACTGAAACACGGCAGATATACTTTTTGAGGAGTAGCTAAGTTAGGGAAGGGGGAGGAAGAAGGGGAGTGAGAGGGAGGAGTGGAGGAAGGGTGGGAAAGGGAGACAATGGAGAGGTAGGAGGAGATGGAGAGGAGGGAAAGGACAGTGATGAAGGAGGAGCAGGAAGGGAGGAGGAGGGAGGGGAGAGAAAAGGTGGAGGGGAGGGAAAGGGGAAAGGAAGGGAGAAGAGGATAAAGATAGGGATTAGGATGAAATAGGAGAGGAGCACAGATGGGAAAATAGAAATAATGATAATGGTAATGATGATAATGGTAAGGAAAGTAATGATGAAAGAAAAGCCTATTAAGAAAGCTGAAAAAATAAAGAAATAAAATACAGGGGTCTGGAAGGGCTACATTAACCTGGTAGCAGCGACGGACCAAATTTGTGGCTATACAGTGTAACAGCAACGGGCCATTTGTGCCATGATATAAACTCCCAAAATAGATGATACATAATCTGATCACAAATGCTTTGATATATATTATGAAATGGTTTGTGTGAGGGGTGATTTTTTCTCATTTTTTTCGCTTGGTGGGACCATTAAGAAACATGATTCCCGCTGCTACCGGGTTAAGAATGTCATACCTGAAGAATCGTCTGAAAATGGAGACTGCCGGGCCGGGGAGGTGTGGGTCTCGCCGAGGTTGGTCACCAGGTCACAGCCCACATCTGAAGAACAACGAGGACACGAGTTCAGTTCTGGTCCTCACAATCTGACGCACTCCCAACGCCTCAGATACAAATAAACATAGTGCAGTAAGGAGAGGAGACACTCAACAGGGAAAAGGGGATCAAGTTGCAAGTTATGATATAGTTCTGGTCCTCATGGTTTGGTGCACACCCAACGCCTCAAGTACAAATAAACACAGGCCAGTAATGAGAGGAGACACTCAACAGGGGAAAAAAAGGAAAAGGCCCCAATTCTCCCCAAGCCTTTGAATAAATTACTCCTAAATTGGTGACCTGGCCATCCCATTCTTAAGGCAGTGAGGTTCCCCAACATCACACTTGACATTTAATTTCTTAGGTGATTCGTCAAAAGTTGAGTGTAGAAATCTCTGGAGACAAACACTGACGATCTCAGGGCAAGAATCACAGCTGCCATTGAAAGCATGGAAGTGTTGCAGTGTACATGGCGGTACATAGAAAATATAAATAAGTATGATGATATTTCCATATGTTTTGGCAGCTACTGCTCAGCATTCCCTTAGAAGGGTTGCCACAGCAGATGTGTAAACACATGCAGTGAAGAAGGGAAAATACTTAAAGCATCAAGCTGCCTGTGCTCCTTGTACTGCTCTAGGGCTGTGAGGTAACAGTGAACGGTGAGGCGGTGAGCTGATGCCTTCTGTAACGCACACCTTGGCAGGACTGCTGGGCATCACTAAAGTGGCTATGTGTCAAACTACTAGCTATCACTTTAGTAAATAGGAAAATTAATCAAGGCCTTTTTTTACCTTCATTCCCTGTGCATGCAAACTTTTGCTCTATGGGCCTATGACTCACTCCCCACAAGTCACCCCTGCTCACTGGGATGTATCTGTAAGAGACAACTCTTGGTGAGGCAGAGCACAGGGAGGCCAACAAGTCTTGTGCCCTGAGGGAAATGACTGACCCTGCCAAGACTTATTTCCAATGGTAAGGGAGCTGCTGTGGAGGCCTGGACATTTCCAAACCACTGGCCACTATGGTTATGAAGTCGTCCAGCACTGGGGTAGTACTGGCACTAGGGAAAAGGCCAATGTTGTACCAATATTTACAAAGAGGGATAAATAAGCTGTGTCTAATTACCACCAACTGGTTTAAAGTCAGTTGTAGGGAAATCATTTGTGTGTTACAGCTAGAAATATTCATGACCACCCAGACAAATACAATCAGATTACTGACTTCCAGCATGGGTTCACGAAGGGTAAATCTCATCTCACTAACCTTATGTCACTTCTCAAAAAGGTGCATGAAGGGGCAGGAAAGGATGAAAATTATGATGTTGTTTATGTATCTCACTTTAAGTTGAGCATTCAAGACTTAAATAAAGTCAAAGCACATGGGACAGAGGGCTAAGGTTTGGGGTGGATCAGGAGGTGACTAAGAGACAAGACGCAGAGAGTTCAAGTAAACACAGATAAATCAGACTGGGTGTGTGTTACTGATGGCAGCCCACAAGGTTTAGCTTTAGATCCATTGCTATTTACTATTTACATCAATGATCTTGACTGCAGTGCAACCAGTGACATCAGGAAGTTTGTGGATGACACATAAATAGGACACTGGCATTGCAGGGCGACCTAAATGCACTGTACGAGTGTTCCCATAAATGGATGATGCAGTTCAACATGGAGATGCTGATAATTTTAACCCGGTAGCAGCGACGGGCCAAATTTGTGGCTTTACTGTGTAGCATCGACGGGCCAAATTTGTGCCATGATATAAACCTCCCAAAATAGATGATACATAATCTGATCACAAATGCTTTGATATATATTATGAAATGGTTTGTGTGAGGGGTAATTTTTTCTCATTTATCTCGCTTGAGGACCGTTAAGAAACATGATCCCTGCTACCGTGTTATGTGTAGTAAAATATGGTCTTCCAAATAGGTCAAACAAATAATGAAACCAAATAGTGAAAACAAATAAATAAAACAAGTCTTGGTCACTCTAGGCATGTGTGAGCCCTGACATTCAACCCCCAAATCAATGTATTACTGCCCTGAACCACACAATTTTTTAATTTTATTTTTACAGCAAGGGAGGCAGCTCAAGGTCAAAAACAAAACAGCAACAAAAAGGCCTGCTATATGTACACTGCTTTGACAAAAGAAAAAAGAACGAGAGGCCAGAAGCGAGGTCAATTTTGGGTGGATAGGGTCTTGATACTCTCCACTTGAAAGAGCTCAATGCAAAATAGTCTTGGGCTGTATTTCTATGGGCATCAGCAACTGGCAGTGCAGAAGTAATCCTAGTTGTATATTTGCCACTTGTTAGACCCTTCCTGGATAAGACTGCTCAATTTTGGTGCCCCTATTACAGAGAGGATACAGTTCTCTTAAATTAGTACAGAGGAGAGACTAAAGTGATCCAAGGACATAGAAACGAGCTGTACGGGGTGACTGAAAAACTTAACCTGGTAGCAGCGACAGGCCAAATTTGTGGCTTTACTGTGTAGCAGCGACGGGCCAAATTTGTGGCTTTACTATGTAGCAGTGATGGGCCAAATTTGTGGCTTTACTGTGTAGCAACGGGCCAAATTTGTGGCTTTACTGTGTAGCAGCGACAGGCCAAATTTGTGGCTTTACTGTGTAGCAGCGACAGGCCAAATTTGTGGCTTTACTGTGTAGCAGCGACAGGCCAAATTTGTGGCTTTACTGTGTAGCAGTGACAGGCCAAATTTGTGGCTTTACTGTGTAGCAGCGACGGGCCAAATTTGTGGCTTTACTGTGTAGCAGCGACAGGCCAAATTTGTGGCTTTACTGTGTAGCAGCGACAGGCCAAATTTGTGGCTTTACTGTGTAGCAGCGACGGGCCAAATTTGTGGCTTTACTGTGTAGCAGCGACAGGCCAAATTTGTGGCTTTACTGTGTAGCAGCGACGGGCCAAATTTGTGGCTTTACCGTGTAGCAGCGACGGGCCAAATTTGTGGCTTTACTGTGTAGCAGTGACGGGCCAAATTTGTGGCTTTACCGTGTAGCAGTGATGGGCCAAATTTGTGGCTTTACCGTGTAGCAGCGACGGGCCAAATTTGTGGCTTTACCGTGTAGCAGTGACGGGCCAAATTTGTGGCTTTACCGTGTAGCAGTGATGGGCCAAATTTGTACCATGATTTAAACCCCCCAAAATAGATGATCCACACACTGATCACAAATGCTTTAATATATATTATGAAATGGTTTGTGTGAGTGATGATTTTTTCTCATTTTTCTCGCTTAGAGGGACCATTAAGAAACATGATCCCTGCTGCTACTGGGTTAACATATTCTCCGGAAAGCCCTAGACTGTGAGGTGATTTATTATAAGTTTTCAGACGGGTTACAGGGATGAATATTGGCAATTTAGTAACCTTCTCTGACTTAATGAAAGCCTAAAATCACTTAACTCGTATGGGGTGAGATTAAAAAGCTTATATTCTCTGGAAAGCCGTAGACTGTGAGGTGATTGATTAGAAGTTCTCAGATGGGTTACAGAGATTAATAAGGGACTTAATGAAAGCCTAAAATCACTTAACTTGTACAGGATGACTAAAAAAAAAAATTAACTTACATATTATGGAAAGCCATAGACTGTGACGTGCTTTATTAGAAGTTTTCAGATGGGTTGTAGGGATTAATAAGGGCAATTTAGTAACCTTGCCTGACTTAACAAAAGCCTAATTCACTTCACTTGTACGGGGGGGGACTAAAAAAAATCAACATATTCTCCGGAATACTGTAGACGGTGAGGTGCTTTATTATAAGTTTTCAGGTGGGTTACAGGGATTAACCTAGTAGCAGCAACGGGCCAAATTTGTGCCATGATATAAACCCCAAAAATAGATGATACATAAACTGATCACAGATGCTTTGATATATATTATGAAATGGTTTGTGAGTGATGTTTTTTTTTTTTTTTTTTTTGAGGGACCATTAAGAAACATGATCCCCGCTGCTACTGAGTTAATAATTACTGAAAGCCAAATTTACTTCACTCATATGAGGTGACTAAAAACCCTCAAATTATGTTCTCCAGAGAGCTGTATAGACTGTGAGGTGATTTATTATAAATTCTCAGATGGGTTATAGGGATGAATAAAGGCAATTTAGTAACCTTGCCTGACTTAATGAAAGCCAAATTCACTTCACTTGTACGGGAAAAAAAAAAAAAAAAAATTACATATTCTCTGGAAAGCTGTAGACTGTGAGGTGATTTATTAGAAGTTTACAGATGGGTTATAGGGATTGATAAGGGCAATTTAGTAACCTTGCCCGACTTATTGAAAGCCTAAAATCACTTAACTCATATGGGGTGAGATTAAAAGGCTTATATTCTCTGGAAAGCCGTAGACTATGAGGTGATTTATTAGAAGTTTCCAAATGGGTTATAGGGATGAATATTGGCAATTTAGTAACCTTCCCTGACTTAACGAAAGCCTAAAATCACTTATCTCATATGGGGTAAGATAAAAAAGCTTATATTCCCTGGAAAGCCCTAGACTGTGAGGTGCTTTATTAGAAGTTCTCAGTTGGGTTATAGGGATTAATGAGGGCAATTTAGTAACCTTGCCTGACTTTCCTAAGGCCAAAAATCACTTCATTCAGGCAGCTGCTTCCCATCAATCATGTTCCTCCCTCTCCTGCCACCTCTCTTACACCCTCCTTCCCCTCCTCTTCCATCACAGCACTCATTCATTCCCACCCTGCCATACAAAACCATACAGCACCTCAGAACTCATAGCACGGTACAGCACCTCATCAGAAGAGAGGGAGCAGATGACAAGAGGATTATTTTTTTACAAGGGAGGCAGCTCAAGGGCAAAAAAACAAAAAGAGCAACAAAGAAGCTTGCTATACAATGCTTCAACAAATGAAAGCAGAACGAGAGGCCAAAGGAGAGGTCAATTTGAAGTGGAGAGGTGTCTTAACCTGTCCACTGTGATTGGCACAGATTTTGCCCTCACTGGTTGCCTGGTATCATATATATCCCTTCACTGGTAGCCTGGTGACATATGGTCCCAGGTCTTTCTCTGCCTCTGTGGTGGATAGTGGAGTGTTTCCCATGTGGTATTGGTGTGCTGGATATCCCTTCATTGGTAGCCTGGTAACATATAGTCCCAGGTCTCTCTCTGGCTCTGTGGTGGATAGTGGAGTGTTTCCCATGTGGTATTGGTGTGCTGAATATCCCTTCATTGGTAGCCTGGTAACATATAGTCCCAGGTCTTTCTCTGACTCTGTGGTGGATAGTGGAGTATTTCCCATATGGTATCGGTGTGCTGGATATCCCTTCATTTGGTAACATATAGTTCCAGGTCTTTCTCTGGCTCTGTGGTGGATAGTGGAGTATTTCCCATATGGTATCGGTGTGCTGGATATCCCTTCATTTGGTAACATATAGTCCCAGGTCTTTCTCTGCCTCTGTGGTGGATAGTGGAGTGTTTCCCATGTGGTATTGATATGCTTCCCCTCCCAAGGTGCATGACTTTACATTTTTCTTCACTGAATTGTAGCAGCCACTTTTTGTTCCATTCCTGTAGCTTGGTGATGTCTTCTTGTAGGAAATCTGCAGTCAAGCAGTTAATACTCTGTGGCAGCCTTTAACTGCTCATGCATGTAAGCACCACCCAACAGTCTGGTACATCGATCATCCACCACCGGGCTGCTCACCTCCAAACAGGCTGAGCGGACTTTTACTATACATCTTAATAACCTCAGTACCAGGGGTGTGGAGTCGGAGTTAAAATTTTCTGACTCTGACTCCGGGAAATTTTAAAGTTGCAACTCCAACTCTGACTCTGACTTCGGCCCCCATGCCCCCTCTATGGCATTTTTTTTTTTTTTTAATTTTTTTTTATAGATGCTGCCTGTAGTGCCGGTGGACTCTCTTGAGGTCCTTTCTCTTACATGTATTTACATCAAAATTATATGTACTCTATATAGACAACATCCGGATAATGTATAAGAAAAAAAGTTCACTACTACATTACACGATAAAGGATTACGTTAAGGAGTCAGAGTCGGGGGTATTTTTATCGACTCCGACTCCGGCCAAAAGTACCCGACTCCGACTCCGACTCCACGGCCCTGCTCAGTACTATTAATCCAGTGCTGAAATCTTACCTCATGACTTGACATTAAAGTTTCAGTATTGGATTAATAGTACTGAGGTTATGTTAGGTTATGCATGTTTGTATGTATAAACTCTATATCAGGGGTTCTCAACTTGGTGTAAATCATCCCAAGTGTGCTAATTTGATCTTTTCTGTTGGGCAATATTTATTTATTTTCTATTTTCTTATTTATTTATTTATTCATTTATTGGCAACTGGGAGACAGAGGGTAACCAAGAAAAAAATCTCGGTAAAATCCTATCCATTGTATTAGGCTTCAATTCACTAGAGGCTCAATATGTTCTTCTCTGTCCTTTTTTATTCCTGCTATTTACCTCGGCCTAATATACCACATACAAGTTTATTAACAAGTTTTCAAAGTGTGGACGCTAAAATGTAATTGTGGAAGCCTGAGCAGCGAGGGGAGATGTATGAAGGGAGGTGTGTTCTATAATGTGCTTTTTTATTCCAGCTATTTACCTCGGCCTAATATACCACATACAAGTTTATTAACAAGTTTTCAAAGTGTGGGCACTAAAATGTAATTGTGGAAGCCTGAGCAGCGAGGGGAGATGTATGAAGGGAGGTGTGTTCTATAATGTGCTTTTTTATTCCAGCTATTTACTTCTGCCTAATATACCACATACAAGTTTATTAATAAGTTTTTAAAGTGTGGACGCTAAAATGTAATTGTGGAAGCCTGAGCAGCGAGGGGAGATGAGTGAAGGGAGGCATGGAAAATGGGGTCATGGGTAAACAATGGTTGGGACCCCCTGCTCCATATATTGCTCTATTTACAGAGCTATTTGACTCACCCTTGATGGGCATGAAGTAGGAGTCGTTGAGGTTGTTGTGGTGGTCCCAGGGCTTGTGGAGAGAGTCGGAGTCACTGTTGGAGGGCGGCGGAGGGGAGAGGTTGGGCGGCATGACCACGGGCTTTTTAAGGCTGTGGAGGAACTCGTGGGAGCATCGTGAAAGTGTCTCCAGCTCAAGATTCTCGTGTCCCACGGCAGACAGGTCCGCCAGGTGCTTAAGGGTGTTGAGAATGGCGGAGTCATTGCCGCTGGGGGTGTAGGAGGCCGGGTGGGGGGGCAGCGGCGGCCCCTGCTGTGTGGCACCAAGGTAACAAAAAGAAAACAACTCAAAAGTCTGTAAGAAACAAAACATCTAAGACGCTGACGCCCTAACACACAGAGGCTCAACAACATCCACAAAATGAAATATGGACAGAAAACATTCAAATTGCAGCCTGTAACTTGATGCCAAGGAAGTGAGTCTGATAAAACTAACGTGTGGGAGTGTCTGTCTTACCTGGTCTGCCTCCACGTTGCAGATTTTGGAGTTTCTTTTGGGTGCGTCATTCGCCTTGAGGTCGTTCTTCACGTGGTGGTCCGTGAGCTTGACGCGGTTGTTCTGCTGGTGACGCTTGTGCCTCCACCGCCACCGCTGCCAGGTCCCCAGCAGCAGCACGGCCATCACGCACCCCAGGAACACGGCCAGGATGCACAGCAGCTCCTCCAGGGTGATGTTCAGGGAGGAGGACGGCTCTTCAGGCTTCCTAACGGCCTCTGTGCAGTATTCACCGGTAACATTGGAGGAACATATGCACTTGAACCCACCAAAGAAGTTGAGGCAGGTTCCCCCGCTCTGGCAAGGGTTGCGGGTACACTCATCAATGTCCAGCTGGCACATTGCACCGGTAAAGTGTTGGCACTTGCATATAGGCCCATCGGCACCCTCCTCACAGCGACCGCCATTCTGACAAGGGTTTGGGTTGCAGAAAATGCCATATTCACAACGTTTTCCACTCAGTTTTGAAGGACATTGACACTTATAGGTGTGGCCAACAACAATACATTTGCCTCCATTAAGACAGGGTGAGGAGGAGCAGGGAGCCGTGTCCACCTGGCACTGTGCTCCGGTAAAGCGTGGAGGGCAATTGCACTTATAAGAACCTTCATTTTCTATGCATGTCCCAGCGTTCTGGCAAGGGTAGGAGCCACACACGCCGGCCAGGGGCAGCACGCCTGGACACTGAAGCTCCACGTCGGCCAGGCGCGTGAGCACCGTGCCCCCGGAAGCCGTCCCTGTTATTGACACGGGAAGCTCGGTGCCGTCAATAATGATCTGATCGAGGCAACCCACAAATCCCAGGCTGCTTTGGGAATAGGAAGACATGCCTGACTCTGGTTCACTGCTGAGGGTAGCACCGAGATACATGAAGTTTGAATCCATGTTCAGAATGTCATTAGCACCCGGCGCCGCTCCTGAACTCACCTCGCCGTCCACACTCAGTGTTGATATGGTGCCGTCTCTGGTCAGGTTGATGAAGTGCCACGCATCATTGTCGACCCTCACCGTGGACACCCTGACCAGTCCTTCCCCGCTGCCACAGTCCCAGCGGTACTGCACATGTCCGCCGGCCACCTCCAGCACGCTGTAGTCCACGTCCCCGGCAGCAAAGACCAGCATTCCCACCGGGTGTCTGGTGCGCATGAAGGCACTCAGCATCAGTGAGCTGCTCTTACCTTGCTGAGCTATGCTGTACTGGGCATAGCTCTTTCCCTGAAGGAGAGAGGCCTCAGTGGGTAGTGGCACGCAGGGCTGCGGCACTTTGTCAGGTCCACTCGGCATGAAGGTCCTGCTCTGCCGGCAGGGCACTGGCACGTGTAGCCTCGGCTGCTGGTGTTGGTGGGCGCACACTCCTCATACTCAGCACAGGGTCGGTGCCCACAGGCATTGACTAAATTAGTGCAGTTCTGGCCTCCATACCCTTGGTCACACACACAGCCAACTTTCTGGGTAAATCTTGGAGCAACCAGACTAGACAGCTGTGTGTTGAAGGGCATGGCCACATCATTGTTGATTTCCACCACGTCCACACAGTCCCCGTGGCCGCCGCACTCTGAGCCAGACACACACAGGGACTCCATGATGTCCACGAAGGGCAAGCCAAGCTTCTCTTTTATGTCAACTTGTTTTTCTTTTAGCTTCAGCAGCAGATGTTCTCTTGTCATGTAGATTTCAAAGAGTCTCACAACTATCAGAACGTCAAGACTCCTCTGTATGTCTCTTTTGGATCGCTGTGGAATGTAATCTATCTTATCTAAAGAGTGTGAGTGTACGAGGGCTGGCTGCAGGCTGACCAGGACTACAGAATGCTCCTGAACTGACAGCTCTATGGCAATAGCTTTGAGGAAATATTTCTGATACCTGGAGAGAAATTCATCGGAGGACAGAGGACCCAGGCGAATGATGACGGCATTTTCAACCATTTCCTCAGTGACCACGGAGACCTCGATGGAAGCCTGCACGGTGCGGTGATAACTGCCGTCCGACACACTGACGTTGACGCTGTAGTTACCGGCATCAAGAGGCGTTAGTGCCACCAGAGTGCCGTCCTCACTGTCAATGTCAAAGTACTTGATGAAGCTGACTTCCTCTGCATAGGGCGCCACAGAGTACTGCAGGGTGTCGTAGGGGTCCTGGTCCAGTGCAGTGACCCGCCCGATGATGCCTCCGGGAAAGGCACTGCGGAAACTGATGACCACTGTTTTAAGCGGGAAGAGTGTTGGCGGGAAGCGGGACTCCTCCACCACGCTGACGGTAACTTGGGTGTTAGCGTGGAGTGGTGGCGAGCCGCTGTCCCACACTCGCACCTGCACCACGTACTGATCCTGGACCTGGTGAAGAAGAGGAAACAGGGACTGAAGAATGGCACTCATGTATTACTCTCACTATCTGTGGAGCTTAATTAAAAATGCATACTTCCTTGAGCACTCAGACCACCTGATGGTTTTACTGGATTAAATGCGTTACAAAATATTGAGTGTTACCTTGTGGTTCAATTTATTGGTGGCCAGCCTCAGTGAGCCATCCTGGTCCAGGGTGAAGGCACGACTCTCAACAGGCTGGTTGATCACCTCCCAGGTGAAGGGAGCGCCGCTGGGGTCAGCGTCGGCATCGGTGGCCATGAGGCGGATCACTGAGTAGCCCACAGCTCGGTTCTCCTAATAAAGAAGAACGACTTGAGACGCACCACTTCAATGTTCACTGGATATGGATATGAATGTGCATGTATATATGTAGTTGCATATAGCTGAAAATGAAAGATGATTGGAAGATAACTAGAAATACAATTCTCTCAATGGATGCGGTGAACAGTGGATCAGCCTGGACAAAGAGGTTGTTCAATCTAACTTTTAATCAAATTTAAAGCTAAATCTGACCTACTGAGACTCAGAGATGGGACTCCACTAGTGTAGCTCATTGCCTGTGATCACAACTAGGTAAACACACACACACACACACACACACACACACACACACACACACACACATGGCAGAAAGATGGGCTGGTGAGAGACGTTGTTGAAAAGAAGAGTGTAGTTGTCTTTGGGCTGAAGGAGAAGGTCCTGCCAATACGACATGAGAGAGAGAGGAATGAAAAGCAGGCAGCTGTTGAGCTGGTGAGGGAGGTGCAGCATGAAGGCACAGTTTGGAGGACAAGGTAGAGGAAGTACTCCTGAGGATTGGCAAATATGTAAAAGGAGGACATCGACCTTTTAAGGTAAGGTTCAGATTGCAGGTGGCTGCAGAGGAAGTGCTTGCAGGAACTTGGAAACTCTAAAAGAGAGGATTACAAAGACGTATGGATCAGGAAGGACCTAAACAAGGAAGAAAGGGCAAAAGTCAACAAACTGTGGGAAGAAGCCAAGCAAAAAAACGAGAGCAGGACAGAGGCGGAGAAGAAAAGGTTTTGGTGGATGGTCACAGATTTAACCCGTCCGCTGCGATTGGCATGGATTTCGCCTTCACTGGTAGCTTGGTAACATATGCTCCCAGGTCTTTCTGTGCCTCAGTGGTGGGTAGTGGAGTGTTTCCCATGTGGTATTGGTATGCTGGATTTCCCCTCCCAAGATGCATGACCTCACATTTTCTTCACTAAATTGGAGTAGCCACTTTTTGTTCCACTCCTGCAGCTTGGTGATGTCTTCTGGTAGGAAATCCGCATCCAAGGGGTTAAGATTGACGATGTGGTACAGACGGGCAGCAGAGAGGGAGGAAGTGAACCAAAGGCGACATACACAAACATGAATGGGTTAACAATGGCACTGGCAAAAGTAAATGACTACTGGAGGGAGAACGAACTGGACATAATGGGAATAGTTGAAACAAAGTTGGGCGATGCTGTCGTGTCCCTAGACATTGGTGGAGGAAAGTACAATGTGTGGAGAAAAGACAGCCGGGAAATGCAGGGAGGGGGAGTGGTGATGTTGGTTAACCCGGTACAGGTAACTCGATTTACGAGAGTTTGGTTTACGCTTTTTTTAAATAACGCGGGATCCAAAATACAAATAAATGTTACATTTACACGTTTTTTCCACTTATACGCGATATTTCATGGAGTGGCCACCAGATGTCTCACGGAACTGGACTCACACGGCGCCGCGGCCACACAGTTGAGCTCAGTTCTTCCCGCGCGCCACTTGAACAACAATACAGTACCTACGCTTCCACGCTATTCAACAATAGGGGTGGGCAGGTACCGGTACTAACGGTACCAGCTATATGGTACGGTACCGGTACCAGACTGCTCGGTACCGGTACCAATACTAGCCAGTCGCTCATTTTGTCCCTCATCTCTTCCTCACATGAGTGAGGCTGAGACTGAGTGCCTGAGTGGATATCTTGGTGATATGGATATTTTCTCTCTCTCTCTCTCTCTCTCCTGAATGAAGCGAATATTTATTTTTCGACAGAAACCTACCTCTTGTTTGATTTACATTGTTTTTTGATTTACGCGACCTCTTCAAGGGCACAATACTCACGTAAATTGAGAGTTATCTGTAGCAGCGACGGGCCAAATTTGTGGCTTTACCGTGTAGCAGCGACGGGCCAAATTTGTGGCTTTACCGTGTAGCAGCGACGGGCCAAATTTGTGGCTTTACCGTGTAGCAGCGACGGGCCAAATTTGTGGCTTTACCGTGTAGCAGCGACGGGCCAAATTTGTGGCTTTATCATGTAGCAATGACGGGCCAAATTTGTGGCTTTACCATGTAGCAGCGACGGGCCAAATTTGTGGCTTTACTGTGTAGCAGCGACTGGCCAAATTTGTGGCTTTACCATGTAGCAGCGACGGGCCAAATTTGTGCCATGATATAAACCCCCCAAAATAGATAATACATAATCTGATCACAAATGCTTTGATATATATTATGAAATGGTTTGTGTGAGGGGTGATTTTTTCTCATTTTTCTTGCTTGGAGGGACCATTAAGAAACATGATCCCCGCTGCTACCGGGTTAAGAAGGACCTGGGAGTTGACAGTGTAAACTATGGCAAGGGATGTGCTGAAATGATGAAAGTTGGAGTACACCGGGAAGGAAGCAGAAACAGAGACTTTGGTGTGGTGTGTGTTCCACCAAAAACGAGATCTTGGGGTAATGAAAGATATGAGAGAATGATGAAAGACACAAGCGACGGTATGGAGGAAATGATGAGTGGAAGTGACAACCTAACCATGATGGGGACTTCAACTGCAAAGAGGTGTGTTGGGAGGAGTGGACGTCAGAGGGCGGTGAGGGTCATGGGGAAATACGCTGCTGAGGATGGCAATAAACAACACTCTTACACAATGGATCAAGAACACAAGGTTTCAGGGGAGTGATGAACCCTCAAGGATTTACAAAGGAGTCTGAAATAGTAGATAGAGTGTCGTACAAAACACCTCTAGGACGAAGTGATCACATGGTACTTGAGTTTACGATGAATGAAAGAAGAGAAGTGAGGAAAAGAGACCACAAAACTGGGAGATACAATTACAGCAAGGTGATCTCTGCATAGTTGAGAAAGCACTTGAAGAAGCGGACTGGAGTAAGTTCTATGGAGTGGAAACAGTGGATATGAAGCGGATGTCATTACTGGAGACTTACAATGAGGGAGTAAGGCAATACTTGTCAAAAAGGGGAAGTTAGAAATAAAATTTGGTTCAGTAGAAGATGTGAAAGTGAAAGTGAAGCAAAGTGAGAAAGAGATGTAGCATGGAACAGGTGGAGAAAAGGGAAAGACAGAACCTTTGGCTGAAGTACAAACAAGTATGGAGTATGCATCTCACGTGTGGGGGGGCTCCACTCACACAGCTCTCCTGGACAGAGTGGAGTCTAAGGCTCTTCGTCTCATCAGCTCTCCTCCTCTTACTGACAGTCTTCTACCTCTTAAATGCCGCTGCCATGTTGCATCTATTTATATCTTCTATAGATATTTTCATGCTGACTGCTCCTCTGAACTTGCTAACTGCATGCCTCCCCCTCTCCCGCGGCCCCGCTGCACATTACTTTCTACTCATGCTTATCCCTATACTGTCCAAACCCTTTATGCAAGAGTTAACCAGCATCTCCATTATTTCGTCCCTTACACTGGTAAACTCAGGAACAGCCTTCCTTCGTCTGTATTTCCTTCTGTCTATGACTTGACCTCTTTCAAGAAGAGTGTATCAAGACACCTCTCCACCCGAAATTGACCTCTCTTTTGACTACTCTTTACTTTTTAGTGTTGTGGGAGCGGCAAGTAGCGGGCTTTTTTTTGTACTCTTTTTGTTGCCCTTGAGCTGTATCCTTTGATGTAAAAAAAAGTGAAATGAATGAAGAGAGGAACAGAGAACCTACTTGAGAAATGTAGGCTACTAGAAAATTTTAAAGCACAGCTGAAATTATTTTATAGATATGTCAATAGCAAGCTGAATAACAACGAAGAAATAAATAAACTTAAGGTGGACGGTGAAAAGTACGAGGATGCTGCAGCAATGGTGGAAGTTATGATTTTTTATTTTTATCTTATTTATTTATCTTTTTTTTTACGTTTTCACCTATGGCACTGGTAGGCTTTCCTGGTGGGGCCTGATGGTCGGCCCCAGCCCATTGTGGTGCAGGCAAGTGTTTATAGTGGTGCCATCTTGCATTGGCTCATGCTGCCCCCCTGAGCTCACCTTTGATCCTAGAATCTAGAGTCTGGGTGAATGTTTTTTTTTCAGGCAGTGTTTACAAGGGAGAGTGACTTTAATGGACAAGAAGGAAGAGAAGAAAATATGGAGTGCCTGGAAGGAAGACAAATTTCAGTACAAGAGGTGGAAGGATTAACGGAAGGTCTGGACGTGAGGAAGGCACTAGGACCGGATGGTGTGTCAGGCTGGGTCTTAAGGGAGTGCAGTAAGGAATTAGCTGATAAGATCCAATGTGTCATAGTCAGCTCTCTAGCAGAAGGTAAGGGCCCAGCAGACTGGAAGTGAGCAGACATTATTCCAATTCACAAAGGAGGATGCCGGGAAGACTCTGGGAACTACAGGGCAGTCTCTTTGACAAGTGTGGTGGTGAAGATCTGTGAAAGGTTGATCCAAGATAAATGGATGAACTATCTGGTGAGACAACAGATTGACGGACAAACAGTATGGCTTTAGAGGAGGAAAATCTTGTACAATGAACTTGATGTGCTACGTAGCCACCACTACCCTCTCGCCTCACCTGCACGACCACGGTATAGTTGTCTTGCGTGAACTTGGGTGCATTGTCGTTGACGTCGCCCACCTGGATCACGACCTGAGCCATGGCAGTGTTGCTGGGTGTGCCCAAGTCCCTGGCACCCAGCGTCAACTGGTACTTTGCGACCTGAGGAGGTGACAAAAAAGAAGAGGAGGAGGAGGAGGAGGAGGAGGAATAAGATGAAGAAATGAAAAGAAGAAAGAAGAAAAGGAAAGAAGAAAACGAAAATAAAGAAGGGAAACCGAATAAGGGGAGAAGAATTAGAAAGGAAATAAAAGACAAAGAAGAAGAGGAAGAAAGAAGAAGAATGATGAAGCAAGAAGAAAAAAATAATAATAATGACAAGAAGGGAAAGAAGAAGAAAAAGAAAAAAGTTCAAAATCAATTAAATCAGCTTTGTATGATAATTTAGGAACTGTCTTGACATGCCTGATTTAAATTTCCAACAACACAAAGGATTTAATATCACAATTATTTTCTTACTGGGAATATATGTAACCCAAGGCCAGTAAAAATGAAAGGCAAAAAGGAGCTGCCATTAAGCTGCTAAGGGCATAACATCAACAGTCTTGGAAGGTCACAAAAGAAGATGGAAGAGGTATTTGGCTTAGGAAGGTATGAGGAGGGAGGTTAAAGGCCACTGTCAACTATATTTGGGTCGCAGGGCAATGAGAACAGAAAGAAAAAAGGAGCTATAAGGGTATAACATCAAGCCTTGGAGAGTAACAAAAAAGAAGAGACAGAAGAGGTATTTAGCCTAAGAAGGCATGAGGAGGGAGGTTAACCCGGTAGCAGCGACGGGCCAAATTTGTGCCATGATATAAACCCCCCAAAATAGATGATACATAAACTGATCACAAATGCTTTGATATATATTATGAAATGGTTTGTGTGAGTGATGATTTTTTCTCATTTTTCTCACTTAGAGGGACCATTAAGAAACGTGATCCCCACTGCTACCGGGTTAAAGGTCACTATCAACTGTAATTGGGTCACAGAGCAATGAAAACAGGAAGGACAAAAGGAGCTGTGAGTTGCTAAGGGCATAACATCAAGTCTTGGAGTAACAAAAAAGAAGATGGAAGAGACATTTAGCCAGGAGAGATAGGAGTAGAAAGGTGCAAAGCCACTATCAACTGAATTTGGATCACAGGCCAATGGCAACAGAAAGGAGCTTAGAGTTTTGAAAGGGTATAAAATCAACTGTCTTGGAAGGTAACAAAAAAAGAAGATGGAAGAGGTATTTAGCCAGGAGACATGAGTACAGCGCTGCAAAGCCACTATCAACTACATTCAGGTCGCAGGGCAATGAGAACAAAGATAAAAGGAGCTCAGAATTGCAAAAGGGCATAACATCAAGTGTTGGAGGGTAACAAAAAAGAAGATGGAAGAGACGTTTATCCAGGAGAGATACGAGTAGAGTGCTGCAAAGCCACTATCATCTGTACTTGGGTTGCAGGGCATGTTAAATTATACGGCCAACAGGACAGAAACTAGCAGACAACAATATTATTTGGATGAGGAAAGTTATTACATCATGAGAATGCTATACCTAAAAATATGATCCATAGTTTCTTACCTTTTCCCTATCCAGTTTCTTGATGACAGTGATGATGCCGGTGTCGTCATCAATAGTGAAGCAGTGGTCTTCGTTTCCCGCCCTGATGCTGTAGCGGACGAGGCTGTTCACGCCATGGTCCACGTCGCTGGCTGAGACCTGCGGTGAAGGGAAAAAGTTGTCATTCGTAAAGTCACATTAGTGTAGTTGTGGGTCGCTTTTAGTTTGCTAACACCTTGACTGCGGATTTCCTACCAGAAGACATCACCAAGCTACAGGGATGGAACAAAAAGTGGCTGCTACAATTCAGTGAAGAAAAATGTTAAGTCCTGCATCTTGGGAGGGGATATCCAGCACACCAATACCACATGGGAAACACTCCACTATCCACCACGGAGGCAGAGAAAGACCTGGGAGTATATGTGTAGTGCAGCGACTAGGTCTAATAAGGGAGCCTCCCATAACCCACTTGGCGAGTGGGGGCATCTCTTTGGCCGACTCGGTAGGGAATGGCTCTCCCGTCACGCTGGTCGCGGGTTCAATCCCAGGCAGCCGGCGAATACCTTCACCTGGTCTTGATTAATTTCTCGTGTGTTTCGATACATGCAGAGGTCGTGTTGGAGAATAGGAAAAAGGAAAATTATGCTCTCGGGGCATGACATATGTTACCAGGCTACCAGTGAAGGGATATCCAGCACACCAATACCACATGGGAAATACTCCACTATCCACCACAGAGGCAGAGAAAGACCTGGGAGTATGTGTTACCAGGCTACCAGTGAAGGCCAAATTCGTACCAATCGCAGCAGATGGGTTAATGAGAGTGCAGAGGAAAATAGAACCTGCAGTAGTTTTAACATTAGCAATAACCTTATGAAAAGTTGTGGATATGAATGTACTTGAGAAAATGAAGAGAAAAAGGAAAAGGAGGAAGAGGAAGGAGGAGGAGGGGGAGAAGAAAGAAGAATATGAAAGGAGAAGCAAAAGAAGTAAAAGAAGAAAAAGAGGAAATAGAAAAAGAAAAAGAAAAAGAAGAGGAAGATGAAGAAAATGAAGAAGAAAAGAAAAAGGAAAAAGAGGAAAGAAGGAAAAAGAAGAAGGAAGGAAAAAATAAACTATTCCGGAACTCCTAAGAGGCAGTGGTGAGTTGACAGTGTGACAGCGCTGCGTTCAGGAGGACGCGAGTTCAATCCCCGCCCGGTGCCACCAAGCTGAGATTTTTCAGCCGCCGCCGAGTGGCTTAAAACTACCCACATGCTGTCCAAAAGACCACCTATCAACCCGGACTTTAGATTCTAGGAGGGCAGCATGAGCCAATGCAAGATGGCGCCACTATAAACACTGGCCTGCGCCACAACGGGCTGGGCCATACCATCAGGCCCCTCCAAAAACAAGCCTACTGGCGCCACAGGCGAAGATGTAAAAAAAGAAAAAGAAAAAAAAAAGTGTTGGTGACTAATGCCACCATCAAGTGAAGCGCTGCACCAGGTGTGTCATGTTCCTCAGTATCATCCGGCACACACAGAAAGGATGCTTTTGATTCCCACCTTCACTACTCTCCATAAGCTTAGTGACACCAGCAGCAAGTAAAGACATCTGGGTTCAATTTTCTACTTAAACAGGATATTCATTCTTTTATCCTGCTCACTGGTACACTTTGCAACAGCCTTTCTTTCACTGTATTACCTCCTTCCTGAGACCTATTCAGTAGTTAAGGATTTAGTGGTTAGGGTAACTGAGGAGGTTGTTGGGTACAGGGTGAGTGGAAAAGGGAACTAAAACATTGCACCAGGTATGTCAAGTTTCCCACTATCAGACGGTGCACACAGAGAGAACGATTTTGATTCCCATCTTTACTTCTCTCCATAAGCTTAGTGACACCAGCAGCAAGTAAAGACATCTGGGTTCACTTATCTCCTCAAGCAGCATATGCATTCTTTTATCCTGTTCACTGGTACACTCTGCAACAGCCTTTCTTTCACTGTATTACCTCCTTCCAGACCTGTTTAGCAGTTAAGGATTTAGTGACTAGGGTAACTGAGGAGGCTGTTGGGTACAGGGTGAGTGGTGGAGGGAAGAAAGGGAGTGCATGGAGGTCAGATGAGACGAAGGAGGCACTTGCTTACCTGCACCACGCTGGCGCCTTGCAGAGCGTCTTCCCTGACTGTGGCGGTGTAGGTGGGCAGCGTGAACACCGGGGAGTTGTCATTCACATCAATGATTGTTAGGTTGACCAAGGCCGTGGCGGACAGAGGCGGCACACCCCCGTCTGTGGCCACTACTGTCACCACCACCTGCTGTATGCGCTCAAAGTCCACCTCGGCGCCAATGCTTATCACACCTGTGGCAGTGGTGGGTCATGAGGGACTTGCAGGGAATGAGAACATCACACACACACACACACACACACACACACACACACACACACACACACACACACCAGCCAAAGAGACTAATTCGATTTTCAGCGGTGAAATCAAACTATCGTCTGACACCAGTATGAAGTCAGTCTGGGTGGGGCCCGAACCTCCTCACAGCGCTGCCGCATCATCCCAAATACATCACTCCCTCCCTCATGTGTTATCTACATACTATTTGAAATCGTGTATCAAGTATTCAGTATACAGTAAATAAGATTTGATGCTATGGCCAGGGAACTCCCTGAACACCCTGCCCAAACTGACTTCATGGCTGAGTTGAACTATAACAACCTACTGATATATATATAAATATATATATATATATATATATATATATATATATATATATATATATATATATATATATATATATATATATATATATATATATATATATATATTGCAGAATGATTTGGACTCTGGAAAAAAAAAAAAAAAAAGGGTGTCGATCACAAGTGTACCAGTCTTTGGGTGGATGTGCAGGTACTCCTCCAGCGTGGTGTGCTGAAGGGAGTAAGAGATTTCTGCATTGATGCCGATGTCCCTTGAGGTGGCCATGACCCGCAGGACTTCTGTCCCCACGGCCGTGTTCTCTGCCACGGAAGTTTCGTGGAGTTTCCTCACAAACTCAGGAGCATTATCATTCACATCTGTGGGGGACGGAGCTCACAGCCTTGCTTTGAAGCATTCTCGTACAAGAAGAGATCATAATGCAGATATACGGGACAGAGGCTCAAAAATATATGGAGGATGGACTCATTATCTAAAATACAAATAAACTTGGCTTTCCAAATGATATCAGTGAGACTAAGTTTGAAGAATTGATTATTCCTTGAGGTTTTAAACATAAACATCAAAGCAACTATTTTTTTTCATGCAAGTAAACTCTGATTGCTGTTGATTACTGTTGGCAGGACACTTTATTTTGTGAGGACTCAATGGCCAATCTAACGAGGGCATGTTGGAATGGTTCCTTTAAACATATCTTCTCAATCGTGACTTATGGATAGAGACTACCATTAGGAAAATCTGTCTGTCTGGTCAGGGCAGTTAAGGTAGTGCTCTGCTACTGGTAACTTGTAACACAGTACAACCAGCCGCAGGGTCGGGTAGTCAGCGGCTAAACCGGCAACCCCACTGGTTTTGTTTTGGACCAGTGAGGAGGGTGTGCTGGACCCCCAGGTGGATTAAAATCAAGACCATTCTAAGGGCAGATGAACTCATGTTTATTAGAGTCAATGGCCATCCAGTTCCAGCTACGGGTGAAATAGCGGGTGGTAAACTTCATAGCCCCCTGCTCCTGCTGCCTTGTAGGGTTTGGCTGTTTCGTTCAGGCAAAGGCTAGGGCCACCATTTAAAATAAGTGGTTGGGTGTGCAAGGGCATGCACCCAGAAAATCTCGCGCCAAAAACTGAAAATGGCTCGATTTATGAGCCATAAACCGTCCAACCACTCATGAAGAGTGAAAACGGACTTTAAACGAAATGATGATGATGATGATGATTAGGAAAACCTGTTTGAGTAAATTGGGTAATATAAAACATGGATTTCAGCATAAATCTGATCCTCTGTTGGAATCCACTCTTGTCTTAAACTAGTAAGGCTTAGGACATGAGAACCAATGTAGATGCATGCTCCATTAGCTCGGTAGCAGCGACGGGCCAAGCTTATGGTTTACCGCGTACCAGCGACGGGCCAAATTTTTGCCTTGATATAAACCCCCAAAAATAGAGGATGCATAAACTGATCACAAATGGGTTGATATATATAATATAATGATTTGCATGAGTGATGATTTTTTCTCTTTATTTTGCTTAGAGGGGCCTATAAGAAACATGATCCCCGCAGCTACAGGGTTAGAGACAAAAAAAATATCCTAAACTTCTTAGTATTTTCTGATAGATTTGTTCTGTTTTTGGTACTAGTTTGTGCATGACAGATTTTTGTAATAAGTGTGTCTCTAATGGCCCATGCACCTCCACTGGTACCTACTTATGCCCCACAAGACACTTTGGGAGGGCAGTGCAGGGCAGCGGCACGTCAGAAACCTGAGACTGTGACGATGAGCTGCGTGGTGGATGACAGCGGTGGGCTTCCCTGGTCCACGGCGCGCACTGTCAGGCTGTAGGAGTCCCTTGTCTCACGGTCCAGGGGCCGGGCCAGGCTGACCACACCCTCCATCTCGTCAATGGTGAAGTGGCCCTCCGCTGAGTCCACAAAGTTGTACAGCAGCCGTCGATTGGTGCCTGGGGGTACAGAGGAGACGTTCTTCTTATTATTATTACCTCCACCAACGAAGTTGGGAGGAGGTTATACTTTCGGTCCGGTCGGTATGTTTATTTGTTTGTTTGTTTGTGAGCAGTCTCCTGTGCACAATTTTGTGGATATCTCAACCAATTTTTCAGGGAAGTTTCCTGTCCATCCAGAATAGAAACCATTAAATTTTTTGTCAAAGGTCAAGGTCAAGGTCACAGTCTCCTGTGCACAATTTTGTGGATATTTCAACCAATTTTTCAGGGAAGTTTCGTGTCCATCCAGAATAGAAACCATTAATTTTTTTGTCAAAGGTCAAGGTCACAGTCTCCTGTGCACAATTTTGTGGATATTTCAACCAATTTTTCAGGGAAGCTTCGTGTCCATCCAGAATAGAACCCATTAATTTTTTTATGTCAAAGGTCAAGGTCAAGGTTGCACAAAATGTCAGATTTACATATTTTTGGCCATAACTTCAGTTCTCCTCATCATAGACTTCAGACTTGGTTCATATTTTAGCGCATGGAAAGACGCACCTTGAACGGCCTTGATCTTGACCTTTGACCTTGACCTCCAAAAGTTTGCTCAAGGTCAGTAAAAAAAAAAAAATCAAATTTCGAAACAAATGCTTCCATATGATGCACCTTGCATGGCCTTGACCTTGACCTTTGACCTCAAAAAGTTTGCCTGGGTCAGAATAAAAAAAAAAAAAAAAATCATCAAATTTCGAAACAAATGCTTCCATATGATGCATAAGGTCACAGTTGATGCCCATACCAATTTTCAAGATGATCTTTGGCGGAGGTGTGCACTCTCCGAGTGCTATGAGTCTAATTATTATGATCATTATTATTCTCATTATCATTATCACACATTACTGATCATGAGCCTCACAGAACAGCATAAAAGCCCTAATACCCATGTTTTTTGTGAGGGGCATGAACAGCAAGGGAAAAGAGAGTGAGATTTGTGCCCCTGAGCTGCCTCCCTTGATGTAAAAAAAAAAAAAAAAAAGAATCACCCAGACCTGATCCCCTGCCACAACAAAGCCTTTACCGAGGTCAGGGTCCGTGGCAGACATCTTGAGGACGACGGTGTTGATGGGCGCGTCCTCCGGCAGGGTGGCGGCGTGGGTGGCCAGGGAGAAGGACGGGGGGTTGTCGTTGGTGTCCGTCACCAGGACCTCCACCACCACCTCACACTGCCAGGCCTTGTGCTCCCAGTCCTCCACCACAACCTGGACAGTCACACCTGGAGTTTTGGACTCATCATAGGCACCATTACCCTAACCTGGCTACAACTAGTATTAATATTGTTATTACTATTATTATTGAGCCATGAAAGGCCAGTGTGTGTTTGTGTGTGTATTTACCTATTTGTAGTGTACAGGGCCTGAACTCAAGCTCAGATAGTCCTGTCTCCCAATCTATATTTGTCCAACTTTTCCTTCATTTTTTGGACACTGCCCGCTTCAACAATGTCTTTGTTTAGTCCATTTCATATATATATTCACACTTCAGTATGGAAAACTGTACTTCTTTATGTCTTTCAAACAAGTCTCCTTTCTCAATTTCTTGCTATGTGTGTGTGTGTGTGTGTGTGTGTGTGTGTGTGTGTGTGTGTGTGTGTGTGTGTGTATTTACCTATTTGTAGTCTACCAGGCCCGAGCTAAGCTCTAACAGTCCCGTCTCCATATCTACATTTATCCAACCTTCCCTTCAATTGTTGGACACTGTTCACCTCCACCACTTCTCCCCGCAAACTGTTCCAGGTGTTAACACTTCTATGTGGAAAACTATACTTGTTTTAAGTCACTCAAACAGGTTCCTTTATTAAGTTTCTCCCTATGTCCTCTCAGCCCATGCATTCTCGCAGTTAAGAAGATATCATCTCTATCCACCTCATCAAACTTATTTACCAACCTATAGCCTACAGCATGATCAGATCTCTCTCCCTTCTTTGTTCCAGTGTCGTCAAGTCCATCTCCTTCAATCTGTCTTCATACATCATATTTGAGAGTTCTGAGACCATTTAAGTTGCAATTCTCTGTATCCTTTCCAGCTTTCTGATAGCCTTTTTTTATGTGTGTATGTGTGTGTGTGTGTGAATACTTACAGTGAGGTGGTAGTGGTCCCGTGCCTCTCTGTCCAGCTGGGTGGCTGTGGCCACGTGGCCATTCAGCTGGTCAATACTGAAGTGGTGGGCGCTGTCCCCGGTGAGAATGTAGCGGCTCTGGGCAGCAGTGCCTTCATCGGCATCCCAGGACACAACAGAGGCCACGTGGGTGCCTGGGGTGGCGTCCTCGGAGATCTCCCGGCGGTAGATTGGCTCCTTGCACACCGGACCGTTGTCTGTCGTGAAGCACACCGGTGTGAGTCACAGAAGTGCTAGACACTCTGCTTACTTAATTCATGATCTATTACCATACATTATCCATTATCATCTCAGGCAAGACTATACTGTCACCAACCGTTGATGTCGATGACTGTCACAGTAACAGTCGTGTTGGCCGTAAACTTCCCGTCGGTGACGGTGACGGTGAGGGTGTACTCGGCCTGCCTCTCCCGGTCCAGCTCACCGGCCACGTACACCTGGAATAGGGACCACAGCACCGTGACTCTCTCGTTAAGGAACAGTTTCGTTGTTAGCAGGTCACCATTGTTGTTGTCTCTCACCATCCCTCCCACCCACCTCCCCTGAGGCGTGCACCAGGAATTGGCCGTCAGGGTCGCCGCCGGTGATGAAGAAGTCAAGTTCGGCCACGGACTCGTCGGCGTCCGTCACGCTGAGCTCCACCACCGCCGTACCCGTGGCGGTGTCCTCAGGCACTGGCGTCAAACAAAATTAATTTGTCAATGTAGATATATAAAACCTTCACAGCCAATGACATATTACAGAGAAAATCAATTTCCTGTCAATCATTTATCTATAAAACCCTTGTAGTGCCTCACCAGCAGTGACGTAAGTGTCTTTGGTGAACACTGGAGGGTTGTCGTTGTAGTCCTTGACCAGTACAGTGACTCTTGTGCTGGTGGACAGAGGCTTGGGGCCCCCGTCAGTGGCAGTGACGGTGAAGGAGTACTGGGCCATGGTCTCGCGGTCCAGCGGGGCCGCCAGGGTCAGCGTCCCGGTGTGTGGATCAATGCGGAACGTTGACTTCACTACAGCGCTTTCATCGGGGCCGAGGCTGTACTGGATCTGAGGAGGGAAGAGCAGAGAGCAGAGGAGACATTTAATAATTTATTCTGGAGAATGTTTTCATGGACTGAAAATAACATGGTGACACAGGCAACATTTACCTGGCCATGGTTTCCTTCATCGTCATCAGTGGCCGTGAGGATGGTGATGGTGGCGCCCACCTCGCTGTTCTCGGCCACCAGGGCTGTGTAGCTGGACTCAGAGAAGCGTGGAGGGCAGTCATTCACGTCCATCACCTGTTGGTCATTCCAGAACAAGACCCAACCAATTCAAAATCCATAAATTAAAATGTCTTTCTTTGACTGTCATTTCAGCCCAAAATCCAAACCGTAATCAACCATAAGGATAAGAGATCAAAACTTCATGCACTCTGCCATCATTCACATCCATCACCTGTTGGTCATGCCAGAGCAAGACCCAATCAGTTCAAGACCAACATATTAAAACGTCTTTCATTGACCCTCATTTCAGCCCATAATCCAAACCCTAATCAACAATACAGACAAGAGACCAAAACTTGCTGCTTCCTGCCATAAACTCACCACCACAGAGATGGTCATGTAGTCCACCGTGGGCGGCGTGGTCAGTGTACGGTTGGTGACGCTGATGTGATGTGTGCGTCGCCGCTCATGGTCCAGGGCCCTGTGCACCACCACCAGGCCAGTGGAGGTCACGGTGAAGGGCCCTGAACTCCCCCAGACTCCCTCTCCTCACTGGCTGCCTTCATGCCCTCGTCCACCATGATCAGGTACTGCACTGACTGTGGCCCCGCCATCCACAGGGACGTGATCACATTGCCTGCCAACACAAGGCAAGACTTTGAGCATACAGAAGGTGGCTAGCTGGGGCCAGAATGTTATGAGGTGCAGATTGTGATGTGTGTGCTAGTATGTGTTATCTGAGGAAATGAGTGTATGATTTCCCAGTACTGTAATGTGTCTGTGTGTGTATTTACCTATTTGTATTAACTTATTTGTAGTATACATGGCCAGAACTCAATCTCAGTCAGTCCTGTCTCCCACTCTATATTTGTCCAGAATTTCCTTCATTTTATGGACACTGCTTGCTTCAACAACGTCTTTGCTAAGTCCATTCCATGTATCCACACTCCTGTAAGGAAAACTGAACTTCTTTAGGTCTTTCAAACAAGTCCTCTTTCACAATTTCTTACAGTGTCCTCTTAGTTGCCTCCTCCCTTCAGTCTCGATTAAATCACTTCTATCCAACACTTCCATTCCACTTTGACCCGGAAATTTAATGCCTACGGAGAGCCAAAGTTGCAGTGAAACTCGAAAAAATTTTTTTGCAAATTTTTGTAGTTTATTCATTCTGGAATGAATCGCATTGAATAAAAGTTGTAGAGAATCATCCGTATAATTCAACTGAGAAATCAGATTATTATTTGGACAGACCGTTTAGCTGGAATTCCGCCAAAAAAGGACGGCTGAGGGAACAGAATTGCTCTACAGACGCCATGATGTGTAGGCAGGAACTGTAGACTATTTTTTGCACGGAATGGTGGTGGGGGACATCGCAGGAACAAAAGAGGTGCCAGTTAGTCACTCAGCGTCAACAGAGACCTATAGTTACACGCGCCCTTCAAATTTTGGAAAGCATCTCACTCTCCAGCGCTGGCGTCATGCTCGTTGCCCATGTCTGACAGAACTATATGATGCCAGCGGCATCATCGTCATTAAGGGGTTAATCAACATCTATTTCTACTTGAAAGTAGGTATACAGTCCCTGAAAGTCAAGATCAAGACCAAGATGGCCCATCGAACGTAGCATCCCCGTGTGATTAGTTCCTTCAGTAGCACGGCGAAAGTTACCGCCTGCACACTGTGCAGTGAGTGAATTTACCAACCAACCCTTTTGTTTACCATTTCAAAGTCACAGCTGCTCGGGGTAAGAGCACTGTAATACTTCAACAAACAGTGGAACAACTTTGAACACAGAGATGGACACAAAGCAACATACGGTACTACAGTCATAATTGTAAGTAAGGTGGCCAAATGTAATACTGCACACACATTAAGTTCAGGGAAATTTTTTTTTTTTTTTTAATATATCTTGCCAAATTATAGGTGTCTTATACGTCGGTGCGTCTTATACAGCGGGAAATACGGTATATATGTTTCTCCGAATATCTTATTTATGTGCTTCTCAGATGTCAGTGTATCTAGTATTATAATTCTTAAGTCTTTTTCATCCTTCACTGTATCGATGATTGTCCCTCCCATCCTACACACTCCACTTGCTCTATTTTTACTCTTGCCCATTTTCATTGTGTGACAATTCTTTTCATTGAACTTCATTTCCCATTTTTTACTCCATTCATGTATCTCATTGGAATCTTCCTGTAGTTTATTACAATCATCATCATCATCTCTTATTTTTCTAAGCAGTTTGGCATCATCTGCAAACATACCCTTGTAACTCTTTACTTTTTCTGGCATATCATCTTTAAATATTAAAAACATAATATTCGCTAACACTGACCCTTGTGGAACGTCACTTGTGACCGTTCTCCATTCTGATATCTCACCTTTCAACACGGTTCTCATTTCTTTGTTTGTCAGGTAATTTTTCATCCATAGTCATTTTTCTCCCAATCCTCCTCTATTTTCTAATTTCCACATCAGTCTATTATCAAATGCCTGTGTGTGTGTGTGTGTGTGTGTGTGTGTGTGTGTGTGTGTGTGTGTGTGTGTGTGTGTGTGTGTGTGCCAAGTGATCTGCATATTGTTTCCTTCCTTGTATTTTCTTAAATAATATGCATTTTACCAGTGACTTTTTAATTTTATCTTATTTTTTTATGTGTGTGTGTGTGTGTGTGTGTGTGTGTGTGTCATATTACTGATAGCTGTGGGTGCTCACCGATGGGGGCGTCCTCCCTGATGAAGAACTGTGCATACTTCCTGGCGCAGTGCGGGGGGTTCTCATGAGGGGGCAGCAGGAAGATGGTGACGGGCACGTCGGAGTGGTGCTGGGGGGAGCCGCTGTCCTCGCCACGGATGAAAAACTGGTACACCTCATTTTCTGTAACATTTGGGAGTTCACTGATACTTATGGAACTAATGGAACAGTCTCTCTATATACGATAATCACTTGTGCATACAAACTCACACTTTTTAGAGTAAAGGAGACAGAAAAAAAAAAAGTACAAAAATATGAAAGTTTACTGCTACTTGTGGAACTATATTTTTTTTTACAGTAGAGAAAGCAGTTTAAGGTAAAAAAAAAAAAAAAAAAAGCCTGCTACTCACTTGTGCATCCAAGCTCAATTTTTTTACAGTAAAGCAGACGGCTCAAGATATAAAAATGCTCGCTGGAGTAACTATCCTAACCCAGACACGCTCCGGACCCGCATCAGTAAAGAATATAAAGAAAGCATGTGTGATTTTGGAGAGGTAGATGTAGTACTTGTGCACGAAGATGACACAGCCTGGTGGAGCATTAGCAGACAGCAGGAAGTGTAAGGCGCCTTAGATCAGTATTATACACTTCTGACTCTCACATCAGGTATTTCCAAAGGCTGAGAAAGATTAACCCGGGAAGCAGCGGGGATCATGTTTCTTATTGGTCCCTCTTAGCGAGAAAATTGAGAAAAAATCATCTCTCACACAAACCATTTCATAATATATATCAACGCATTTGTGATCAGTTTATGTATCATCTATTTTGGGGGGGTTTATATCATGGCACAAATTTGGCCCATCGCTGCTACACGGTAAAGCCAGAAATTTGGCCCTTTGCTGCTACCAGGTTAACCCCTTGACTGCAGATTTCCTACCAGAAGACATCACCAAGCTACAGGAATGGAACAAAAAGTGGCTGCTACAATTCAATGAAGAAAAATGTAAAGTCATGCACCTTGGGAGGGGATATCCAGCATACCAATACCACATGGGAAACAAACACTCTACTACCCACAGGGAGTATATGCTACCAGGCTACCAGTGAAAGCCAAATCCGTGCCAATTGCAGCGGACGGGTTAATTTGATTCTAATGAGTAGCTTTGTAGGTCCAAGTTATAAAAGCTTCATCAATCTACCACTAGTATCCATGGAAACACCTAGGAATCCTACGAAAGCCTTGTCAAGTATGTGAGCTTGGGCACTGAAATGTATAAAAATATGGTCCTTAGGTTGTTGGAGGAAATGTTTTGAGGCAGCAGGAAATACTAAATGTTACAAAGGAAACTGATAACACAGAGGAAATGGAGATAGAAAATGAACAAGTTAGAGAAATAATAAGACTCAGAAGACTGACATACAAACTGTTACAAGGAAAAATTATGACTAAGAAAATAGAAATGGAAAATGAACATGTTAGGGAAATATTAAGACTCAGGTTCGACTCTGGCGACTCAACTCCGACTCTTCACCCGTGACCGTGAGTAAGTGGATGAATTACCTCGGCTGTGGATGGTCTGCGCCACGGTGACCTCGCCGGTGGTGGGGTTGACCGAGAAGAGCTCCAGCGCCTCAGAACTGTTGGCTACATGCGGTACCTCACTTCACTGTTTGCCCCTTCATCTGCGTCACTGGCCTCGACCTGTGATGGTGAGCATGGGGAAAGTATAACAAACGAGATCCATAGCTAGGTAAAGGTAATCTGGAACCACTGCATGTATTCTCAAACTATTCTTCACTGTTAACTCCTTCATCTGCGTCACTGCCCTCTAACTAAAGAAGTGAGCATGGAGAAAGTATAACAAACGAGATCTATAGCTAGGTAAGGGTAATCTGGAACCACTGCATGTATTCTCAAACTATTCTTCACTGTTAACTCCTTCATCTGTGTCACTGGCCTCTCTAACTGTGATGGTGGGCAGGGAGAAAGTATAACTGAAATCTGTAGTTAGGTAAGGGTAACATATGGAGCCACTGCCCGTATTCTCAGACTATTTTTCATTGTTTACTTCTTCATCTGCGTCACTGGTCTCTAACTGTGATGGTGGGCAGGGAGAAAGTATAACAACTGAAATCTATAGCTGGGTAAGGTTAACATGGAACCACTGCCCGTATTCTCAGAGCATTTTCCACTGTTTACTTGTTCACCTGCGTCACTGGCCCCAAACTGTGATGGCAAGCATGGAGAAAGTATAACAAACAAGATCTATAGCTAGGCAAGGGTAATCTGGAACCACTGCATGTATTCTCAAACTATTCTTCACTGTTAACCCCTTCATCTGCATCACTGGCCTCTCTAACTGTGATGGAGAGGTCTAGGAACGATCGCCAGATGCTGAGACGGCACAGTGCGAGCGGGGCCTAAAAGTCACTCAGTTGTCATGGTCCAGAGTCGGCACAGTGTGAACGGGGCCTAAAAGTCACTCAGTTGTCATGGTCCAGAGTCGGCACAGTGTGAACGGGGCCTAAAAGTCACTCAGTTGTCATGGTCCAGAGTCGGCACAGTGTGAACGGGGCCTAAAAGTCACTCAGTTGTCATGGTCCAGAGTCGGCACAGTGTGAACGGGGCCTAAAGTCACTCAGTTGTCATGGTCCAGAGTTGGCACAGTGTGAGTAGGGCCTAAAAGTCACTCAGTTGTCATGGTCCAGAGTCGGCACAGTGTGAACGGGGCCTAAAAGTCACTCAGTTGTCATGGTCCAGAGTCGGCACAGTGTGAACGGGGCCTAAAAGTCACTCAGTTGTCATGGTCCAGAGTCGGCACAGTGTGAACGGGGCCTAAAAGTCACTCGGTTGTCATGGTCCAGAGTCGGCACAGTGTGAACGGGGCCTAACTCCTCCCTGCCCAGTGTTCCCCACCTTGAGAATGGTTGTCCTGGGAGCCACGTCAGTGTTGATGTTCGCCTGATACTCCGGCAACATGAAGACTGGTGGGTTATCGTTCTTATCACGGACCGTCACACGCACCGCCGTGAAGCTGGCCCGGCCCCCCTCGTCCATCGCAGACACCTTGAGGCTGTGCATGGGCAGGGATTCGCGATCCAGAGGTGTCTCAGTGTATAGGTTGCCTGGGAAGGGGTGAAGTTTGTATGGTATAAATTACAAAGATGAGGTCACTTTTTTTTTTTTTTTTTTTTTTTTTACAGGAAAGGAAGCAGCTGAAGGGCATAAAAGAAAAGTGTAGCAAAAAAGTCCGCTAAATGCTGCTCCTAAAAAAAGATAAAAGTAAAGAGTGGCCAAAAGAGAGGCCAATTTCGGGTTACATAGAAAGTCTCATTAGTAAGGATGCATATGTGATTTTTCCGAGTTAAGACATATGGTACTTGTTTAGTAATCATCGGCGTTTTGTTAGGTTAGGGTAAGTTTAGGGTATCTTTCATTCAAAGCCTCACAACAGTATGCTCTAGTGATGTGGTTCCTTGAGGTTTAAAATGTAGGTAAATATACAAGCTATTGTAATGCTGTCTCAGGGAAAACTTCAATAAAATATTACTGGAAGAGCAGCATATTTTCCATTTTTTTTTTCTCCTTAACCTTTTATTGCTACCATTACTGTTACTACTATGACTACTACTACTTCTCCTCCTACGACTACTCCTACTAATACTATGAACAACAACATTCATACATCAAACCTTCAAATGAAATCTCTTACTGCAGGAACCTAAAATTCAAAAGTATAGTACAAGCAAATTCAAACGGCCGTATTACTAAACATTTTGTCTCCCAAGTTCACATATTTGACAAGGCTTTCGTAGGAGTTTTGCGCATTTCCAGGGGTAGTTTTAAGACCCTGGTGTTAGTTTGACCCTTCTTCTGTACCGTGAACCTAAAGAAACACTCATTATAACCTGATTGATCCCCTCTTTGACCTTTAGGAAATAGTTGATGTGAGAAATGAAATTGTCTAAGAATACCAGCCAATGTCTCTCTCTACCTTCTTTGTCCACGGTGAAGGCTCCCTCTGAAGTCTGGTGCAGGATGGTGTACTGCAGCTTGCCCAGGTCCCAGGCATCAAGGTCCGTGGCCACCAGGTTGATGACTAGCTGGCCAGGAGATGAATTTTCCTCCACGTAAGCTTCATATAGAGTGCGATTAAACCTGAGGAATATAAACAGACACTGAGGTTGTATGATGTATGATAGCTAGTGCAATGTAGTGTGTTCCAATGGTTGATGAGCAGGTTGAGGAGAAGAGTTTTCCTCCATGTAGGCATCTTAAAGAGTGTGATTAAACCTGAGGAGCATTAACAGACACTGAAGTTGTATGGGATCGCTAGATAGGATGTGTAAAAGGTAGTACGATGTAGTGTGTTCAAATGGTTGATGAGAAGGTTGAGGAGAAGAGTTTTTCTCCATGAAGTCTTCATAGTGTGATTAAACCCGAGGAGGATATACGGACACTGAGGTTGTACGGCACTGCTTGGTAGGATGTGTGGTAGGTAGTGCAATGTAGTGTGTTCCAATGGTTGATGAGAAGGTTAAGGAGAAGAGTTTTCCGCCATGTAAGATTTGTAAAGAGTGCGATTAAACCTGAGGAGTATAAACAGACACTGAGGTTGTACGGCACTGTTTGGTAGGAATAGGATATATGATAGGTATTGCAATGCTGTATTTTATTTATTTATTTTTTTTTTTTTACGTCTACGCCTATAGCGCCGGTAGGCTTGCTTGAGGGGCCTGGATGGTGTTCGGCCCCAGCCCGTCATGGCGTAGGCAAGTGTTTATAGTGGCGCCATCTTCTCTTGGCTCATGCTGCCCCCCGGAACTCCTTCTTGATTCACTTGGACGGTTTCCTCTAGAGTCTGGGTTGATGGGTGGTCTTCAGGACAGCATGTGGGTAGTTTTAAGCCACTCGGCGGTGACTGAAAAATCCCAGGTGGTAGCGTGGGGATTCGAACTCGCGTCGTCCATCACGCGGTGAATGTGGGCCCAGCACGCTACTACTCAGCCACCGCCTACCCAAAGATAGTGCTCATTTCCTGCTATAATGCCTAGGTAAGGTCTGGGTGTTTGTGGCTGTTGAGGGCTTTGCTGGCGTTGCCTATTATACTACATGCTGTCTACCTATCAGTGCCTTACAAGGGGAGATGGTGGGAGAGAACAATATGAAAACTTGAAGATAGCTGATTGTCTTGGGCCTCCTTAAAATCTGCCACACTGAGAAGAAGAAGAAGTATACCCCTTGCTATCTTTTATTACTGTTTTCATGTTGACTGCTCTTGTGAAAACTTAAAGGTAACTGACTGCATGACTCTTTAAAGGATGCCATATTGATATTTCTCTCGCTGTCTTTTATATTTATTTTCATGTTGACTGACTGGTGTGATAACCTTAACCCGTCCGCTGAGATTGGCACGGATTTGGCCTTCACTGGTAGCCTGTTAACATACAGTCCCAGGTCTTTCTCTGTCTCTGTGGTGGATAGTGGAGTGTTCCCATGTGGTATAAAATCGTGCAATTCACTACATTTATTACCAAAAAAACATGAACAACGTCAAAAATTCGATGGTTGGGTGAAACGGTAAATTGTCGATAATTGAGTGTTTTCAACCTCTTTGGACTCTGCCACAGTGATATTTCCCTTGCTGTCCTTTATCACTGCTTTCATGCCAACTGACTGGTGTGAAAACCTTAAGATAAAAGACTTTCGGTTGACCTGGACTGTCTCATATATCGTAAAAAATATGACGTTAATGTTAGCGGCTTCATAAATTGCCATCACAGCCTCAAAAACTGCCATCACAGCCTTAAACACGGCCATCACAGCCTTTGTACCCAAAGACCATACTAAAAGGTTACCTCGGCGCGTGGTGGTTGGAGGCCAGCCCCGAGACGTGCAGGCCGGTGAAGGCCGCGTGCACCCCGTCACTCACAGACAGGTTCAGGGTGAGGGAGGCCACGTCCTTGAGCTTGTGTGGGGCCGTCACCGTCAACACACCTGGGGAAAAAGATCCACCTTTCAATAGTTAAAATTCACCATTCTCAAGCCAACACATTCCATCTCCTCTTCCTGCACCACTCTGGTCACTGCAGGAGCAAACAATCGTGCCTTCAACCCTTCATCAAAACAACAGCTTTTCTTTCCAACACGTATCCCTGAAAATGTCTAAAATTTTTCCTCCAAACTTCAAGCTTCCTTAACCCTTAAACGACGGGCATTGTTTTCACTAAATGGTCCCTGGATACGGGTAAAAACAGCTGCTATTTTGTTGTTGTTTATTCACATTGTATGAAGCGTCTTAACTCCCTGAAGACAGCGGTGAAATCCAAATTGCGATACGTTGTGTAATAGTCACGCTGGAGCACTTGCTGGGCTAGAGTGCAGCACAGATAATGAAATAACACCATCACTCTCTAGGTCACTCTCACTACTGCATGCTTTCACTATTTTTATTTATTTACATCTTATAGTGCAATTAAGTACAAGTATGTCGATGAGCGGGCAGCGGCCTGCCTGTCACTACTCACAATGTTTTCGTCACTGTTGTCCTTGTACTCAGAATGATCTTCACTCTCTATCCTGTCCTGTGTTTCCCAGTGTTTTCTTATCTTACGGTTCCAGGGCTGCTCAGTGAGGACTAATGATCTTATTTCAAATCTACGAGGGTCAGATAATTATGCTGGCAGACACCTCGGCAAGTCACAGAATTTGATCTAAACATTCAAATTAGTGGCGCGAAAGAGTCTGATTAAATGAATGATGGCCGTCTGTGCGGACCGAGCCGGGTTTGATTAAATAAACGATGGCCATTGTTGAAGGTTTAAGTCTAGTCATCTATACGTGTACATGAACCTTACCAGTCAGCTGATCCATTTTGAAGATGGCGTCTCGGTCTCCCGAGTGAATGGCATAACTGAGCGGCGTGACCTGACCAGCGTCTGGGTCAGTGGCAGACACCGAGGTGACCACATGGCCGGGCTGGGCCTCGGCCGACACGCGGCAGGAGTAGCTGTCCTGGCGCCACGCTGGAGGGTTGTCGTTGAAGTCCACAACTGTAGGCAAAGAAAACATCTGGCCAGGCTTAACAAAACACGACTATAGATGTGGTCTGACGCTTCCATCCCTCACATCAACTATTTCCAAAGGCCAAAATGGAGCTTAGTCGGTTTCCTAGGAGTGTTTTTTCAGGTTCGAGGTACAGAAAAAGGGTCAAACTATTATCGGGGTCATAAAACTACCCATGGAAATAACTACAACTCCTGTGCAAGCCTAGTCAAATATGAGCGCTTGGGTGCTGCAATGTTTAAGAATATGACCCTAGATATACTGTACTTACTTTTGTCCACTTGTTCTGCCCCCTCCTACATGCGTGTCCTGCCCAGAGTTGGCAGGATTTTAATCAAATATTTATAATCGAAAAAAAAAATGGTTTTCTATATTCATATTTTTTTCTATTACTTAATTTACCGTCTGGATGCATTCCGAGGTTGAGAACCCACTCTAAAAACCAGCTGGTGTGGGAATATACCTTCTTTGTCAGCCATAACGTTCAGTACCTCAAGCATATGGAAACTTCATGCATACAACTTGCCTTTGGCCCAATTAATCTGGCTATATAAGTGTTTACTGTCTACATGTAATTTACCGTCAATAACCACTGTGGCGGTGGAGGAGAGCTGGGGTATGCCTGAGTCCGTGGCCAGCACAGTCAGCACGTGTTGAGCCTCAGTCTCTGCATCCAGCTCCTTGGTGAGTGTGACGGCACCGTCCAGGGCACGCACCTCAAAGCTGCCACACTCCATGACACACGAGTAGCGCACTGAACCGCCCGGCCCCGTGTCCACGTCACTTGCCGAGACCTGTACAAGGCAGAGGGTGAAGGTGTCTCGACAATGCAAAAAGAATTCAAACTCTTGATTTTTCGATCAGCTTATCAAACTTATGCATAAGATCCATTTTTGATTGATTAACAATGAAATGTTACTAGGTAGTGAATGGGAATCAATATTTATAAAAGAGTTTATGGTCAAATTTTCATGTTAAAAAAAGTGGAAAAACCTGTAATATTTGCTGAAGTAATTTACCTGCAGCACCACGTGGCCCGGTGATGCAGCCTCCGACACGTCTCCCTTGAAGACGGAACGGCTGAACTCCGGCGGGTTGTCATTGACGTCCGTGACTGCGACTGTGACGTGGGTGTCCGTGTGGCCCCCGGTGAAGGGGTCCCGCGCCCGCACCGTCAGGTTGTGGCTGGCGGAGGCCTCGTAGTCCAGCAGGGCAGTGGTCTGGACGACGCCTGGACACAGGGTGACACCATTACCTTTGTGTGCTAAGACCAGTGAGGGAAGCAGTGCTGGACCAGTAAATGCCAACATACTCAGACTAAACACCTCACCAGTACCATATAAAAACTGTTTTATATAACAAGGTTCATGCAAGTGCATGGAGGGAAAAATGAAAAAAATGTGTTGGCAGGGATAATGAATGATGCAAGCACACACACACACACACACACACACACACACACACACACACACACACACACACCCACACACACATCTTATGAAC